>NC_043765.1:0-197198 GCF_902148845.1 Salarias fasciatus
AGAGTGAGCAGTGTGTCCGGTGTGAACGTATGAATGGTGACATTAAGTCCATGTGCTGACATGAACCGCTTGTTTTGTTTATCTTGATTATATGTGACCAACTTCTGTTTTTCTGTAAATAAAACTGATGGCTAACAGTCTTCCTCTGCTTCATGCTGATATTTATCCTGAACATTTCATCATGTCCAGGGGGGTACTGCACAGAAGTAGGATAAAAACATCCAGGATAAATGAAAATGCGCCGCTTGAGTCAGCCCAGTCGGTGTTTTCTCGGATTAATCAGTTGCACGTTTGCCGAGCCAGGATGAAAAGACGCGGCTTACTCCAGCCCGGTGAGGAGCATCAGGATCAGGGGCGTCACGCCGTTCTTCAGAAGACCACGACATCGATCACAGAATCACAGATTGAAAACGGAACAAGGACGAGCGTCTTCCTTCACCGGGACGAGCAGCAGTGTGGACTGTACCGCGGCTGCGGGGGGGCTCACCTAAAAAGGGGGGGCAGAGCGAGGACTTTACACAAAACACGTCCATTAATTTCACTCCATATATTCCAGCCTGTACGTCTGCTTCAAGTGACGTTTAAGGCACAGCGCCCCCACGCCTCAATGGTGAGGACAGGTACTGCATGCAGGCCGCAGCTTTATTAAAGGGGCTGTATCCTGCAAAAGTCACTTTTTGTATGTTTTAACCTTGTTATATGGCTATGTACTCACCAAAAACACCCCCAAAGCATTTTTTCCTTCGTGCCTGTGTGTTTGAGCTTTCCTCCTTGTTGTGCTGCTCAGAGAGGCAGCCCCTCCCACCGTGAAAACGCTCTGTTTCCCACGCCCCCCCCTCCGGGTCTGAAGGGTCTGGAGGGTCTGAAGGGTCTGAAGGGTCTGGAGGGTCTGGAGGGTCTGAAGGGTCTGGAGGGTCTGGAGGGTCTGAAGAGTCTGGAGGGTCTGAAGGTTCTGGAGGGTCTGAAGAGTCTGAAGGGTCTGAAGGGTCTGGAGGGTCTGGAGGGTCTGGAGGGTCTGAAGGGTCTGGAGGGTCTGGAGGGTCTGAAGAGTCTGGAGGGTCTGAAGGGTCTGGAGGGTCTGAAGAGTCTGAAGGGTCTGAAGGGTCTGGAGGGTCTGGAGGGTCTGGAGGGTCTGAAGGGTCTGGAGGGTCTGAAGGGTCTGGAGGGTCTGAAGGGTCTGAAGGGTCTGAAGGGTCTGGAGGGTCTGGAGGGTCTGAAGGGTCTGGAGGGTCTGGAGGGTCTGAAGAGTCTGGAGGGTCTGAAGGGTCTGGAGGGTCTGAAGAGTCTGAAGGGTCTGAAGGGTCTGGAGGGTCTGAAGAGTCTGAAGGGTCTGAAGGGTCTGGAGGGTCTGAAGGGTCTGAAGGGTCTGGAGGGTCTGCGCTTGCTGAGTTTCTAACAGGAAAAGATGTTTTTGCGTGTAGAGAAGCTAGAGCTAAAGAGCTAAAGCTAGCTAGCGTATTTGTTGTGAAGCTCTGATTGGTTTGAAATAGCTGTCAGTCAAAGTCCACAGGGGGAGAGGCGGGACTTCAGTGAAACGGAGCGTTTTGTATTCTGGGTTTCAGAATTAGCTTCAGAAAATGTTTTATTTCACAGAAAATGACTTTTCCTTAGCGCCAAAAATGAACTATTACCATGCTAATACCATTTCCAGGGTTTGGACGAGCTAAAAGCAGGATACAGGTCCTTTAAAGTGAAACAGTGACGCTCAGATCATCCACTAAAAATGGCCTCATTCTGCATATGACCCATGATTATGATCATACAAAAATAATAATAAAATACAGGAAATACACGGGGAAACAGCATTTTGCCAATATTTAGGATATTTATTTAAGAAAATTTCAACTCTGTGTCCGTGTTATCTAATTGAATCAGCTGTTCTCCTGCTGTGTTCTGTTTCATCCTCGTCTGTCATGAAGAACAAACCTGTCGGCCAGAACAGAACCTGCAGCAGCTGAAAACCAGACATGAAAATACTCTGCAGTCTGGTCAGTTGCTTCAGTGTAACCCAAACAGCATTTATCAAATGAAGTGATGAATCTGTTTCTTCTGAGAATGAATTTGTCTGATTTTAGCCGTTAAAAGAGTGGAGTCAGAATGATGTGGGACCGTTCACTCCTGAAGCTGGAGTCCTGAAACAGGACGATCTTCCTATTTTCAGGAGACAGTTCAGACAACATGATGCTGTCTGTTAAACTGTGTCCATTTCAGTGGTGTGAGACATTTATTTTTCCTTTGTTTCTCATTTTACTCATTGTGTAGCTTCAGGGTTGTTTTATTTTATTTCTTCTTTATTTTTTACATCAGTGTGGTTTAGTACCAGTTTCTTTCAGGTTTTTTTTTTCCTTTGTCTTACAATAATTATGAACCTTTTATTGTAGGACTTGTATTAATAAAGAAAAGATTCTGAAACGTCTGTGCTGAAAGTTATGTTGGTCTTCATATAATCTGAGCAACAACATAATCCTAAAGTCAACCAGACCCTGCAGATGCAGCGACTACAGTAGTAAGGTTTGGCTGCAGAAGGATTAAATGATGTAATGTGTGGAAAAATCAAGGAAATGCTGTAAGCCACGCCCACTTCTCACATTGCTGACAGCAGTTTAGTCTGATCCTGGTCGTTAGCCTGCTGTAGAGCAGCGAGCTGCAGAGGATAGATCACCATGGTGACTGGTCCGGGATCAACTTAGCCAGCTTTTGTGCAACCGACTTGAGGATAACTTCGTCCAGGATCAAGATCGCCACAGGATAACAACAGTTTGCCGGCTTAATCTCTTATCCTGGTTTTGTGCAAAACCCCCGAGGACAGGTAAACCTCCTCAGCTGTTCCTGCTCACATGGTGACAAAAACAGCCTCTACTGTAATGAGTTAATGAGACTCTGAAAATAAATACTGTAGCTCCGGAGCTGTTTATGAGACTTCTTTTTAATGGGAAATCCTCTGAGGGACTGAACCATTTACCCAGCAGTGAAGTCAGACCATTTCTTGTTTCAAAGTCTTTTCTGTTTGTTACCAACCTTCCTGTGTAGCAGCGACACTGTTCAAGTTACAGCTACAGTTCAAATAAGGTGCAGAAGTCTTTGTGCAAACAAATATCACTGCAACTATTTAAAGTAGGATTAGATTGTGCATAAACAAATACCACTGCAAATAAAATGAAGGAAAACAATGAGCACCTTGCAGTCCACCGGGTCCACACAACCAAGTCACAGAATGTTGCAGCCTCACAAAGATGTGAGTCTGTCTGGCTGTAGTGTTTGTGTGTCTGGCTGTAGTGTTTGTGTGTCTGGCTGTAGTGTTTCTGTGTCTGGCTGTAGTGTAGTGTTTGTGTGTCTGGCTGTAGTGTTTGTGTGTCTGGCTGTAGTGTTTCTGTGTCTGGCTGTAGTGTTTCTGTGTCTGGCTGTAGTGTTTCTGTGTCTGGCTGTAGTGTTTCTGTGTCTGGCTGTAGTGTTTGTGTGTCTGGCTGTAGTGTTTGTGTATCTGGCTGTAGTGTTTCTGTGTCTGGCTGTAGTGTTTCTGTGTCTGGCTGAAGTGTAGTGTTTGTGTGTCTGGCTGTAGTGTTTCTGTGTCTGGCTGTAGTGTTTGTGTGTCTGGCTGTAGTGTTTCTGTGTCTGGCTGTAGTGTTGGTGTGTCTGGCTGTAGTGTTTCTGTGTCTGGCTGTAGTGTTTGTGTGTCTGGCTGTAGTGTAGTGTTTCTGTGTCTGGCTGTAGTGTTTCTGTGTCTGGCTGTAGTGTTTGTGTGTCTGGCTGTAGTGTTTCTGTGTCTGGCTGTAGTGTTTGTGTGTCTGGCTGTAGTGTTTCTGTGTCTGGCTGTAGTGTTGTGTGTCTGGTTGTAGTGTTTGTGTGTCTGGCTGTAGTGTTTCTGTGTCTGGCTGTAGTGTTTCTGTGTCTGGCTGTAGTGTCGTGTTTGTGTGTCTGGCTGTAGTGTTTCTGTGTCTGGCTGTAGTGTTTGTGTGTCTGGCTGTAGTGTTTGTGTGTCTGGCTGTAGCGTTTCTGTGTCTGGCTGTAGTGTTTGTGTGTCTGGCTGTAGTGTTTCTGTGTCTGGCTGTAGTGTTTCTGTGTCTGGCTGTAGTGTTTCTGTGTCTGGCTGTAGTGTAGTGTTTGTGTGTCTGGCTGTAGTGTTTGTGTGTCTGGCTGTAGTGTTCTGTGTCTGGCTGTAGTGTTTGTGTGTCTGGCTGTAGTGTTTCTGTGTCTGGCTGTAGTGTAGTGTTTGTGTGTCTGGCTGTAGTGTTTGTGTGTCTGGCTGTAGTGTTTCTGTGTCTGGCTGTAGTGTTTGTGTGTCTGGCTGTAGTGTTTCTGTGTCTGGCTGTAGTGTTTCTGTGTCTGGCTGTAGTGTTTGTGTGTCTGGCTGTAGTGTTTCTGTGTCTGGCTGTAGTGTTTGTGTGTCTGGCTGTAGTGTTTGTGTGTCTGGCTGTAGTGTTTCTGTGTCTGGCTGTAGTGTAGTGTTGTGTGTCTGGCTGTAGTGTTTCTGTGTCTGGCTGTAGTGTTTGTGTGTCTGGCTGTAGTGTAGTGTTTGTGTGTCTGGCTGTAGTTTTTCTGTGTCTGGCTGTAGTGTTTCTGTGTCTGGCTGTAGTGTTTGTGTGTCTGGCTGTAGTGTTTCTGTGTCTGGCTGTAGTGTTTCTGTGTCTGGCTGTAGTGTTTGTGTGTCTGGCTGTAGTGTTTGTGTGTCTGGCTGTAGTGTTTCTGTGTCTGGCTGTAGTGTTTCTGTGTCTGGCTGTAGTGTTTGTGTGTCTGGCTGTAGTGTTTCTGTGTCTGGCTGTAGTGTGGTGTTTGTGTGTCTGGCTGTAGTGTTTCTGTGTCTGGCTGTAGTGTTTCTGTGTCTGGCTGTAGTGTTTCTGTGTCTGGCTGTAGTGTAGTGTTTGTGTGTCTGGCTGTAGTGTTTGTGTGTCTGGCTGTAGTGTTTGTGTGTCTGGCTGTAGTGTTTCTGTGTCTGGCTGTAGTGTAGTGTTTGTGTGTCTGGCTGTAGTGTTTCTGTGTCTGGCTGTAGTGTTTCTGTGTCTGGCTGTAGTGTAGTGTTTGTGTGTCTGGCTGTAGTGTTTGTGTGTCTGGCTGTAGTGTTTCTGTGTCTGGCTGTAGTGTTGTGTGTCTGGCTGTAGTGTTTCTGTGTCTGGCTGTAGTGTAGTGTTTGTGTGTCTGGCTGTAGTGTTTCTGTGTCTGGCTGTAGTGTGGTGTTGTGTGTCTGGCTGTAGTGTTTGTGTGTCTGGCTGTAGTGTTTCTGTGTCTGGCTGTAGTGTTTCTGTGTCTGGCTGTAGTGTAGTGTTTGTGTGTCTGGCTGTAGTGTTTGTGTGTCTGGCTGTAGTGTTTCTGTGTCTGGCTGTAGTGTTTGTGTGTCTGGCTGTAGTGTTTGTGTGTCTGGCTGTAGTGTTTGTGTGTCTGGCTGTAGTGTTTGTGTGTCTGGCTGTAGTGTTTCTGTGTCTGGCTGTAGTGTTTGTGTGT
Source organism: Salarias fasciatus (assembly GCF_902148845.1). Classification (NCBI taxonomy): domain Eukaryota; kingdom Metazoa; phylum Chordata; class Actinopteri; order Blenniiformes; family Blenniidae; genus Salarias; species Salarias fasciatus. The sequence continues at coordinate 5,437 of NC_043765.1, forward strand.
CTGGCTGTAGTGTTTGTGTGTCTGGCTGTAGTGTTTCTGTGTCTGGCTGTAGTGTAGTGTTTGTGTGTCTGGCTGTAGTGTTTCTGTGTCTGGCTGTAGTGTTTGTGTGTCTGGCTGTAGTGTTTCTGTGTCTGGCTGTAGTGTTTGTGTGTCTGGCTGTAGTGTTTCTGTGTCTGGCTGTAGTGTTTGTGTGTCTGGCTGTAGTGTTTCTGTGTCTGGCTGTAGTGTAGTGTTTCTGTGTCTGGCTGTAGTGTAGTGTTTCTGTGTCTGGCTGTAGTGTTTGTGTGTCTGGCTGTAGTGTTTCTGTGTCTGGCTGTAGTGTAGTGTTTGTGTGTCTGGCTGTAGTGTTTGTGTGTCTGGCTGTAGTGTAGTGTTTGTGTGTCTGGCTGTAGTGTTTCTGTGTCTGGCTGTAGTGTTTCTGTGTCTGGCTGTAGTGTAGTGTTTGTGTGTCTGGCTGTAGTGTAGTGTTTGTGTGTCTGGCTGTAGTGTTTGTGTGTCTGGCTGTAGTGTTTGTGTGTCTGGCTGTAGTGTTTCTGTGTCTGGCTGTAGTGTAGTGTTTGTGTGTCTGGCTGTAGTGTTTGTGTGTCTGGCTGTAGTGTTTGTGTGTCTGGCTGTAGTGTTTGTGTGTCTGGCTGTAGTGTTTGTGTGTCTGGCTGTAGTGTAGTGTTTGTGTGTCTGGCTGTAGTGTTTGTGTGTCTGGCTGTAGTGTAGTGTTTGTGTGTCTGGCTGTAGTGTTTCTGTGTCTGGCTGTAGTGTAGTGTTTGTGTGTCTGGCTGTAGTGTTTCTGTGTCTGGCTGTAGTGTTTGTGTGTCTGGCTGTAGTGTAGTGTTTCTGTGTCTGGCTGTAGTGTTTCTGTGTCTGGCTGTAGTGTTTCTGTGTCTGGCTGTAGTGTTTGTGTGTCTGGCTGTAGTGTTTGTGTGTCTGGCTGTAGTGTTTGTGTGTCTGGCTGTAGTGTTTGTGTGTCTGGCTGTAGTGTTTCTGTGTCTGGCTGTAGTGTAGTGTTTCTGTGTCTGGCTGTAGTGTTTCTGTGTCTGGCTGTAGTGTTTCTGTGTCTGGCTGTAGTGTTTGTGTGTCTGGCTGTAGTGTTTGTGTGTCTGGCTGTAGTGTAGTGTTTGTGTGTCTGGCTGTAGTGTTTGTGTGTCTGGCTGTAGTGTAGTGTTTGTGTGTCTGGCTGTAGTGTTTGTGTGTCTGGCTGTAGTGTTTGTGTGTCTGGCTGTAGTGTTTCTGTGTCTGGCTGTAGTGTTTGTGTGTCTGGCTGTAGTGTAGTGTTTGTGTGTCTGGCTGTAGTGTTTGTGTGTCTGGCTGTAGTGTTTGTGTGTCTGGCTGTAGTGTTTGTGTGTCTGGCTGTAGTGTTTCTGTGTCTGGCTGTAGTGTTTCTGTGTCTGGCTGTAGTGTTTGTGTGTCTGGCTGTCGTGTTTGTGTGTCTGGCTGTAGTGTTTCTGTGTCTGGCTGTAGTGTAGTGTTTGTGTGTCTGGCTGTAGTGTTTGTGTGTCTTCCTGCAGTGTTTCTGTGTCTGGCTGTAGTGTTTCTGTGTCTGGCTGTAGTGTTTCTGTGTCTGGCTGTAGTGTTTGTGTGTCTGGCTGTAGTGTTTCTGTGTCTGGCTGTAGTGTTTCTGTGTCTGGCTGTAGTGTTTGTGTGTCTGGCTTTAGTGTTTCTGTGTCTGGCTGTAGTGTTTCTGTGTCTGGCTGTAGTGTTTGTGTGTCTGGCTGTAGTGTTTCTGTGTCTGGCTGTAGTGTTTGTGTGTCTGGCTGTAGTGTAGTGTTTGTGTGTCTGGCTGTAGTGTTTCTGTGTCTGGCTGTAGTGTTTCTGTGTCTGGCTGTAGTGTAGTGTTTGTGTGTCTGGCTGTAGTGTAGTGTTTGTGTGTCTGGCTGTAGTGTTTGTGTGTCTGGCTGTAGTGTTTGTGTGTCTGGCTGTAGTGTTTCTGTGTCTGGCTGTAGTGTAGTGTTTGTGTGTCTGGCTGTAGTGTTTGTGTGTCTGGCTGTAGTGTTTGTGTGTCTGGCTGTAGTGTTTGTGTGTCTGGCTGTAGTGTTTCTGTGTCTGGCTGTAGTGTTTCTGTGTCTGGCTGTAGTGTAGTGTTTGTGTGTCTGGCTGTAGTGTTTGTGTGTCTGGCTGTAGTGTAGTGTTTGTGTGTCTGGCTGTAGTGTTTCTGTGTCTGGCTGTAGTGTAGTGTTTGTGTGTCTGGCTGTAGTGTTTCTGTGTCTGGCTGTAGTGTTTGTGTGTCTGGCTGTAGTGTTTGTGTGTCTGGCTGTAGTGTTTGTGTGTCTGGCTGTAGTGTTTCTGTGTCTGGCTGTAGTGTAGTGTTTCTGTGTCTGGCTGTAGTGTTTCTGTGTCTGGCTGTAGTGTTTCTGTGTCTGGCTGTAGTGTTTGTGTGTCTGGCTGTAGTGTTTGTGTGTCTGGCTGTAGTGTAGTGTTTGTGTGTCTGGCTGTAGTGTTTGTGTGTCTGGCTGTAGTGTAGTGTTTGTGTGTCTGGCTGTAGTGTTTGTGTGTCTGGCTGTAGTGTTTGTGTGTCTGGCTGTAGTGTTTCTGTGTCTGGCTTTAGTGTTTCTGTGTCTGGCTGTAGTGTAGTGTTTGTGTGTCTGGCTGTAGTGTTTGTGTGTCTGGCTGTAGTGTTGTGTGTCTGGCTGTAGTGTTTCTGTGTCTGGCTGTAGTGTTTCTGTGTCTGGCTGTAGTGTTTGTGTGTCTGGCTGTCGTGTTTGTGTGTCTGGCTGTAGTGTTTCTGTGTCTGGCTGTAGTGTAGTGTTTGTGTGTCTGGCTGTAGTGTTTGTGTGTCTTCCTGCAGTGTTTCTGTGTCTGGCTGTAGTGTTTCTGTGTCTGGCTGTAGTGTTTCTGTGTCTGGCTGTAGTGTTTGTGTGTCTGGCTGTAGTGTTTCTGTGTCTGGCTGTAGTGTTTCTGTGTCTGGCTGTAGTGTTTGTGTGTCTGGCTGTAGTGTTTCTGTGTCTGCTGTAGTGTTTCTGTGTCTGGCTGTAGTGTTTGTGTGTCTGGCTGTAGTGTTTGTGTGTCTGGCTGTAGTGTTTCTGTGTCTGGCTGTAGTGTTTGTGTGTCTGGCTGTAGTGTTTCTGTGTCTGGCTGTAGTGTAGTGTTTGTGTGTCTGGCTGTAGTGTTTGTGTGTCTTCCTGCAGTGTTTCTGTGTCTGGCTGTAGTGTTTCTGTGTCTGGCTGTAGTGTTTCTGTGTCTGGCTGTAGTGTTTGTGTGTCTGGCTGTAGTGTTTCTGTGTCTGGCTGTAGTGTTTCTGTGTCTGGCTGTAGTGTTTGTGTGTCTGGCTGTAGTGTTTCTGTGTCTGGCTGTAGTGTTTCTGTGTCTGGCTGTAGTGTTTGTGTGTCTGGCTGTAGTGTTTCTGTGTCTGGCTGTAGTGTTTGTGTGTCTGGCTGTAGTGTTTCTGTGTCTGGCTGTAGTGTTTGTGTGTCTGGCTGTAGTGTTTCTGTGTCTGGCTGTAGTGTTTGTGTGTCTGGCTGTAGTGTTTCTGTGTCTGGCTGTAGTGTTTGTGTGTCTGGCTGTAGTGTTTGTGTGTCTGGCTGTAGTGTTTCTGTGTCTGGCTGTAGTGTTTCTGTGTCTGGCTGTAGTGTTTCTGTCTGGCTGTAGTGTTTGTGTGTCTGGCTGTAGTGTTTGTGTGTCTGGCTGTAGTGTTTCTGTCTTCTTCAAGACGAAATGCCTTCACTGAAGTCCAGACTGAAGTTGGTGTCCTGACAGCCTGCAGCGCCGTGCTGCTGCGATGCTCTGATGGACATTTCACTTCCTGGCCTTTCCACAACAGGACCGGTAAGTGAGCCCAACCGGGTCTGAACCGGGTCTGAACCGGGTCTGAACCGGGTCTGAACCAGGTCTGAACCGGGTCTGAACCGGGTCTGAACCGGGTCTGAACCGGGTCCAGCTGGTCTCCGTATGTCCCTCGTTTCTGTTTCGGTCCATATTTCCTCCTGTTTAGCACAGTACGTGATCCTACACGGTGAACATTGTAAACGTGAACGCGCACAGCGCCACCTCCTGTTGTGGCCTGCAATTTACACACAGCTCAGTGAAGCTGAGCCCCCAGCCCCCCAGCCCCCAGCCCCCCAGCCCCCCAGCCCCAGAACGAATCCAGACAAACTCTCTGCTGGTTCGAGCTTCGTTTGTGCAGATTTGTACAGTAGAAGTTTTGGTTTGTGCTGCTTTCGTTTCGGAGATATTCCAAGTTATAGTTTTGCTCAGGGATGGCATCACTAAACCCCCCCCCCCCCCCCCAAAAAAAAAAAAAAAAAAAAACTACACCGGTGGCTTTTTGTGTTGTTTTGAAACTTCATTCGTCCCAAAGGCACAACCTACTTTTACGATGCTTTGTGCTGATTTTTTCCGTTAAGATATTCATTTGTGCTGCTGCGGTTTCAGAGATCTGACTTCATTTACAGACGATCACATGACCCGAGTTGTGGACGTCTGTGGTCGGCGCCATACACGTCAACACCGCCGTCTTCAGCCATGGCTTTCACCGCACCAGCATTCTGCGCTTTTTACAGAGTGTTGTAATAATTAACTTTTATTCTATCAGCGACAAAGTGGAGTTGTCAGAAGTTTCCAATGCAACAAGGAATGAAAGGTCAATCCCTCATTTTGTTTCTGCATGAAAAACTGTCTTTACCGGTGAAGTGATTGATGTAAATGTAAGGAAGTAAACTGAATACATCCAGTAGGTGGCAATGTAGCACCGCATGTTGTTCTGTTAAACCTAACATACCCAGCAGTTTGTCCTTTCCAGGACACCGTATTCTGTAGGTTTTCTGTAGGGGGCGCTATGTTTGGTTATTCTTTTCTTCCTGTTGTTTAAGGGAAGCAGTGCTACCGGCAGCTCACGTGTTTTACAAAATATAGAAATTATGCTGCAGTTAAATAGTTTGTGTTTTGAGAATATGTGGTTGTGTTGTGCACTGTTTGGTTTGGCTGTATTGGTGGTGTGTGTATCATTTCAGCCTCAGTTCCCTTTGTTAGTGTGACAATGAGATTTTTTGTTGGTGTCTGCCAGTTCACTGGCAGTCAGGATGAGCTGCATGTTGCGAGTGTTAAAGAAAGATGAACGTGTGAATGATATTCTTTTCTTCCTGTTGTTTAAGGCTGTGTGTGTGTGAACACTTGGAAAGTGTATTCTGTTCGAGCCATTTCGCCATTTCAGTCAGCAACCAGGGAGTGATGCTGTGACCTCAACACCTGCTTGTTTGAAGGTCACACTAATTGACACAGGTGTGGCTTTTATGAGAGGTGAATTGTTTTTGATCGTGGGAAGTTAGGAAGACGTTGCTTTTTGTTGATGTTGGTGAACTCCAGATGGAAAATAAGTTGGATTCTATGTTCCCATTCATCGTTATGAGTGTGGACATTTACGTTTTTGTAAATAAGAAACAAACTCTACTGGCGTTATTTCTGCCAGACACCATGAGCAGATCACAGCAGCCAGAAGCCACCCGGTCTTCAACAGAACCAAAGTGTGTGTCAGCATGCTCATTGTTAGCACTGTAACTGTCTCAGGACAGACGTTTGGTTTTATAGATTAAAGGAATACTCCGAAGATTTTGGACCCACGCCCTGTCCCGATCATTTACAGAGTGAGATCAGCTCATAAATACCTTTGTTGTGTCCGTTCGTCCAGCCGCTGGCTCCCAGCTGTTAGCATCGTAGTTAGCTTAGCTCAACTACGGCAGGTGAAGAGGAAACAGAGCCAGACTGAGAAAGTGGACAAATCCTCCTTCCAGGAGACGTGTTTTCTTTTCAATCTGTTAAATGATGTTTTGATCCACACAGACCTGCACAGAGCTCTGGAAGGATACACCGGAGCACAGCAGTAGAAGCACAGACTCAGCCGCTGTGCGCCGGTATATCCTTCCGCAGAGCGCTGTGCTCGTGCAGGTCTGTGTATCAAAACACTATTTTAAGGGATTGAAAAGAAAACATCTTTTAAAATGTTTTATAACCATTCGGATTTACTTTGCGTGCTAACACGCCGTCCCCTGGACCACTGGAAGGAGGATTTTGTCCACTTTCTCAGTCTGGCTCTGTCTCCTCTTCACCTGCCGTAGTTGAGCTAAGCTAACTACGATGCTAACAGCTGTTAGCCAGCTGCTGGACCAACGGACACAAAAAGGTATTTATGAGCTGATCTCACTCTGTAAACGATCGGGACAGGGCGTAGGTCCAAAATCTTCGGAGTGTTCCTTTAAGTTCCTGTTTTCAGTGTTATGTTGAGTATGCTTGGTTTACATTTTCTTTAGGCTGCCACCTACTGGCAGAAAAGTGAATATTCCACAGCCTGTAGGCCGGTGCCTGATCTGGTCCTCCAGAGCTGCTATCCAGCATGTTTTAGAGGTTTCTCTCTTCCAGCACAGCTGATTCAAATGATCAGCATCGTTATCAGGCTTCTACAGAGCTTGATGATGAGCTGATCGTTTGAATCGAGTGTGCTGGAAGAGAGAAACCTCTAAAACATGCTGGATAGCAGCTCTGGAGGACCAGATCGGGCACACTGCTGTCGGCCATGAGGTCAGTGTGTGATCAACATACTTAACTGACAGAGAATAAAGGAACCGAAGAGGATACAGATGAAGGTGACTGTGTTTGAAATCCAATAAACATTAGACAAAAAAAGAAAAGACTGACAAAAGACTTTTGATTTAAAAAATTAACTTTATGTGAAAAATTTAACACACTGATAACCAAACTATGGAATATTTAAATAGCTACTGTGGGGGCAGTTTATTAAGAAGCAGTTTGGCAAATCCATTCATTTGATTTTCAATGTTTATATGTTGATTTGAGAATTCATACTGTGTGTTAAATACCGACAGAAATGCGTAGTTCTCTTTAACATTTTTTATGCAGAGAGGTTTTTTTTTGTTTCCGGGTTTGTCTGTCGGTGCTAGAGAGTGAGATGGAGCATCCAGTTTTTCTTACCTGCTGCGTTCTGCAAAGATACAATTAGTGTATGAGCCAGCCACTGTTCCTGGCTGTTGGAATTATGTTTTGGAACCAAAATAAATGGAAAGTTTATATTTTTCACCTCATGTTGTCCGGAGTGGATTTGTGGGATCGAGGCTGGATTAACTGAACACTGCCTGTGGAAGCATCTTGTTGCTGAAGACACCCAGCGTAAGTAATCAATCTCTCACAAGACATAAACCTCTTCAGCTACATTGAACATATGTTGCTATAATAAACCGAATTCTCAATTACAATATAGCCACAAGTGGCGAGTAACAGGGTCCAAACCACCCGGCAGGAGCAGCACACTGATTAATGGCTTGAATAGGGCCAATTTTCAACACTGCTCAGTTTACTGTGTACAACAACATGTGCTTTCCTTCTTTCCCTCTTTTCCTGTCTGTCCTGCTCAGACACTGCTTTGACTCCCCTGGCCACGTCGTCACAGTGCTCCCACGCACAGGGAGCTCCCCTGCAGTGAGAGCGTCGAGCCCCGGACCGTCCTCTGCAGAGCCTCCCCGGAAAGCAGCCGTGGCCTCAGAGTGAATGTCTTTCCTTGGAGAACCGTACTGGAGGAAATTCACTCAAGCAAAATTGTGTTTGGTTTGCAGGTCAGTATCGATCCACGTGACCTCTCCAGTGCTGTCGTTGTGAGTACCTGTCCCTGCACACAGCATCTAACCCTGTTTTCAGTTCTGATGGACACTGAGAAAGCTCCAGGATTGGTCTGAGGCAGGGAGAGTCAGGAAGGCCAGGTCCGTCGGCGACAGCAGCGTCGAGCTGAGGCGTACCGGAACCATCAGGACAGAGATGGCCGGACAAACGAGTGGCTCTCCCCTTGTCTTCCTTATTGTGAAGAGCAGCGTTTTGTGAGACACACTGGACACAGTCCTCACTGTCTTTGCAGTGAGAGCGGAGATGTTGCGCCGTGCACCAGCTTGTCGGGCACCAACGTCTTGTGGACGGCTTCACGCTGCACTGAGCAGCTCTGTCCTCGTCAGCGTGTCTCATCTGAGACACAGCTGTCACCAGCTGCAAGACTGGTTGTCTGTCTCTCCTGACAGCGTTTTGACGTGCAGAGCTGTCACAGAAAGCACGACGTGAGGACTGACAAAATGCATCAAAGCGCAGGTGTTCAACACAGACATTGTTGATTTTCAAGTCTGATAGTCTGATGAAGGTTTCCATCTTTTTAATAATCCCACCTTCACTCTTTAATCATAGATTATCTGAATATGTTATAAATTTGAATTTTGTATTTGTCTCCGCACGGTTCGTTGAAGGTTCTGTTTTGTGTGGTTTCTCCTTTTTCTTTTTATTTCACTCAAATATTGAGCTCTGTGTAAATTCTACGCACTGTTTTGTACCATGTGAAATGCTCAATAAAAACTTTGTTCACCAAACATCCTGAGATGTTAAATACATGAGCACGTCACAAACGTCGGGGACCACAGACGTCCACAAACTCGGGTCATGTGATCGTCTGTAAATGAAGTCAGATCTCTGAAACCGGTTGGGGGGGCTGGGGGGCGGGGGGTTGGGGGGCTGGGGCGTTGGGGGCTGGGGGGTGGGGGGGCTGGGGGGCTGGGCGTTGGGGGGCTGGGGGTGGGGGGCTGGGGCGTTGGGGGGCTGGGGGGTGGGGGGGCTGGGGGGCTGGGGGGGGCGTTGGGGGCTGGGGGGGTTGGGGGGTTCTGGGGCTGGGGGCTGGGGGGTTGGGGAGCTGGGGGGTTGGGGGTTGGGGGGCTGGGGGGGCTGGGGGGCTGGGGGGCTGGGGGGTGGGGGGTTGGGGGGTCAGCTTCACCGAGCCGTCACACACTGGCTGCTGTGAATAAGTCCCAAGTCCTGCAGGTGTGAATCAGGAAGCTGCTAAATGACTGCCTGAAGTCAGGAGACGGCGGGGAGCCAGAGCTTCCTCCAACCTGCAGAACTGTTTGTACTCTGAAAAAAATAATGAATGTTGACAGATATTTTAATGAAGAGCAGTTCTGTATTTTTTAATTTGTGGATCATTTTTTTGATGAACAAACCGACGTGCGTCAGCTGTGATCGACATTTTGCTTTTGTAAAACACACTGAGTGTGTCTGTGAACGAAACACGTTGTGTTGCTGAGGTTTGGCAGGAAGTCACTCCAGAGGAACCAGAGCTGAGAAAGAGGGTCCCGAACAAAACCAGCTGGAACCAGGACCGGGCTAAAGGACACCGGCAGAACCAGGACCGGGACCAGAACCAGGCTAAAGGACACCTGCAGAACCAGAACCGGGCTAAAGGACACCTGCAGAACCAGAACCGGGCTAAAGGACACCTGCAGAACCAGGACCAGGCTAAAGGACACACTGCAGAACCAGGACCAGGCTCACAGTGGAGGACAGAGTTGGACAGGAACCGACCACCGGATGTCAGGAGAACACGAGGATCCTGGTTCAGGTTCTCACCGGTCCACATGATGGGGGACTCCCTGATCCCTCGGACCAGATGCGGGCCGTCCAGTCCCCGGCGGTCAGGAAGTTCTTGGGGAAGAAGGGGTTCCGCTGCAGGGCGCAGACCGGGCCCAGCTGGGCCTGGAAGGCGCTCACCAGCTTCTCGGAGGCGGTCTTGGCCTTGCGGTTGCAGGAGACCACCAGACCTGTTCTGTGCCCACCATGAACTTGGTGGGCTGAGAGACACGGGGACAGGGACGTGCTGAGGACCGCCAAGGACCACGAGGGGACGACGTCGGTCGCGAGCCGGTTCCGCAGAGGTCCTCACCATCGTGGTCTCAAACTCCAGAGAGACGGACCCCAGGGCCCGGTCCAGGTCCCCCTCCCGAGTCAGGTCCAGAACCAGGCGCTCCGTCGGCTCGGACAGACGCCGCACGTCCCACCACAGGACCTGAGGACACGTCAAGCACCACCTGTCCCTCAGAGCAGCTGTCCCCGCCTCACCTGTCCCCCGTCTCACCTGTCCACCGCCTACCTGTCCAGCTCACCTGTCCACCGTCTACCTGTCCCCCGTCTCACCTGTCCCGTCTCAACCTGTCCAGCTCACCTGTCCCCCGTCTACCTGCCCCCGCCTCACCTGTCCACCTCACCTGTCCAGCTCACCTGTCCACCGTCTCACCTGTCCCGTCTCACCTGTCCACCTGACTTGTCCACCTCACCTGTCCACCTCACCTGTCCACCGCATCACCTGTCCCGCCTCACCTGTCCCCCGCCTCACCTGTCCCCCGTCTCACCTGCCCCGCCTCACCTGTCCCCCGTCCACCTGTCCCCGCCTCACCTGCCCCCACTCACCTGTCCCCCGCCTCACCTGTCCCCCGTCTCACTGTCCCCGCCTCACCTGTCCCCCCGCCTCACCTGTCCACCGTCTCACCTGTCCCCCACCTCACCTGTCCCCGCCTCACCTGTCCCCCGCCTCACCTGTCCCCCGCCTCACCTTCCCCGCCTCAACTGTCCCCCGCCTCACCTGTCCACCGCCTCACCTGTCCACCGCTCACCTGTCCCCGCCTCACCTGTCCCCCGCCTCATCTGTCCCCCACCTCACCTGTCCACCGCCTCACCTGTCCACCGCCTCACCTGTCCACCGCCTCACCTGTCCCCCACCTCACCTGTCCCCCACCTCACCTGTCCCCCGCCTCACCTGTCCACCGCCTCACCTGTCCCCCGCCTTCACCTGTCCCCCGCCTCACCTGTCCCCGTCTCACCTGTCCCCCGCCTCACCTGTCCCCCGTCTCACCTGTCCCCCGCCTCACCTGTCCACCGCCTCACCTGTCCCCCGCCTCACCTGTCCCCCGCCTCACCTGTCCCCCGCCTCACCTGTCCACCGCCTCACCTGTCCCCGCCTCACCTGTCCACCGCCTCACCTGTCCCCCCATCACCTGTCCACCGCCTCACCTGTCCCCCGCCTCACCTGTCCACCGTCCACCTGTCTCCCACCTCACCTGTCCCCCGTCTCACCTGTCCCCCGCCTCACCTGTCCCCCGCCTCACCTGTCCCCCGTCTCACCTGTCCCCCGCCTCACCTGTCCCCCGTCTCACCTGTCCCCCGTCTCACCTGTCCCCCACCTACCTGTCCCCCACCTCACCTGTCCCCCACCTCACCTGTCCCCCGTCTCACTGTCCCCCGCCTCACTGTCCACCGCCTCACCTGTCCCCCACCTCACCTGTCCCCCACCTCACCTGTCCCCCGTCTCACCTGTCCCCCGCCTCACCTGTCCATCTGTGGAGGCGGAGAAGGCGTCCGTCCCGGTCTTGGACTGCAGCCAGATCACCTTGTAGACCGGGCTCGGTGACTCTGCTCCACCGAGGACAGTTCCACCGGCTGTCCCCCTCTCCGGGTGTCCCAGAAGGCTGTGGTGGACAGACGTTAGACGTACCGGCATGTCGAGGGGAGTGCCCGGACCCGGACCGGACCCGGACCTGGAACCCACCGATCTGTCCGCTGTGGCAGCCCCCCACCAGCGTGTGGGGGTCTTTAGGGTTGTAGTCCAGAGAGACCAGGTGGGAGGACGGCTTCAGGGTCGTCTCGGGCCGGTTCGGGTTCTCTGAGAAACAGACTGTCAGAGCGGACCGGGTCCAGGTGGAACCGGCCGGGTCCAGGTGGATCCGCCGGGTCCACCTGGACCCGCCGGGCCGTCCCACTCACCCACGTCCCAGATGTAGGAGTCCAGGTTCAGGTCCAGGCCGCTCTGGAACTGCAGGCAGCAGTAGGCGGTGGCCAACCTGCGGCCCCCGTCCGGTGCCAGGACAGGCTGCTGACGGTGCGCTTCACCTGGTTTTGGGTCTCTGTGGGGTAGAGAAGCGTGGAGCTCAGTTTTCCATCTGCAGCCGCTTCTTAAACTCTCCCTCCGCCCGCTCTCCGCCCGCTCTCCGCCCGCTCTCCGCCCGCACCAAAGAGTTTTTAGCAATTTTCAAAAGCGAACCCGCCGCCATCCGCAGAGCAGCGTCCTGGCTGTTCAAACGTTGCTTTTTTTATTTGAGTGCTTCAACCGCAACCCGCCCGAATGTCATTAAAATCTTCACTTTTCCACACGTCCTCCGCCCGATCTCCGCGGTGCAACCGCAATCCGCGCATCTCTACTGTGGGGGGGGACGGGGGGACAGGAGGACAGCCTGTCAGCGGGCGGTTCTGGACCGGTTGCCGACGGCGCCGTACCTGAAGACGTTGACGGTCTTGGCAGAGGGGTTTCCGGACGGTCCTCCTCGTCCTCGGAGCTGTCCAGGTCCCGGTCCAGGTCCAGGGTGTTGTTCTGCCGGATGGAGTGTTCCATCACCTGCACAACCAGGACAGCCCTGAGAACCCTGAGAAACCGGCTGGGGGGCCACCTGGTCTGATGTGGTTCCAGGTGGTGTGACGTGGTGTGACCTGGTCTGATGTGGTTCCATGTGGTGTGACGTGGTGTGACGTGGTGTGACGTGGTGTGACGTGGTCTCACGCGGCCCAGCTGCAGGATGCTGTTGACGTAGCTCTCGTCCTTCTCCACCTTCTTCCGGAAGCGCAGGGTCTGCTCCAGGTCCCCGGGGTTCAGGTCTTTGGGCCAGCCCCCCTCCACGTGGTTTATCCCGCGGCTTTCCGACTCGAAGCGCTCCGTGTTGACCTGAACCCACAAGACCCCTGATCTGGACCCGCCCTGAGCCTGGTCCTGGTCCAGAGGTGGTCCTCTGAAACGGTGCCGTGTGTGCAGACCGGATCCGGCCGGTCCCGGTCCCGGTGCCGGACTCACCTGATGCTCCGACATGCCGCGGCAGGCCTGCGGGCCCTGGTCCCGGCGGCCCCGCTGGAGGAACCGCAGTCCCCGGTCGGGCTCGGGCGGAACGTCCGCCAGCAGCTCCGCGTTCCGGTCGGAGAATAAACAGTGGCGGCCCAGCTCGCGCCGCAGCCGCGTGTACACATGCACGACCTCCATGCTGCACGCGCGGCTAACGTAACGTAACGTAACGTAACGTAACGTGATTTCAGTCTGGAGGAATACTCACCTTCACCGCCGAGCTGCGGGCCGGTTTGTGGTTCCTAGCAACGACGGTAACGTATCCTAGCAACGGCAAACCGGAAGCTCGACCGCGGAAGTACGGAATAGTGGTGTGACGTCATTGGGTGTGACGTTCAATGAACGAGCCGTTCGTTGGAACAGCTCTTTGAAGTGAACGACAAGAGCCGGTCCACAGCTGTCTGAGAGCCGTTCCTTTTTGCAAATTGTCCATGCGTCCCTCACGTGTCTCCTGAGTGTCTCCTGAGTGTCTCCTGAGTGTCTCCTGAGTGTCTCCTGAGTGTCTCCGAGTCCAGCTGTCACGCTGCCTTCATGTGAACGACCGAGTTTCAGTTTTCTGCCGCTCGCTCCAGTCACCTGAACGCAGCAGCCAGCCAGAGGAGGAGCAGTGAGCCGTAGAGACGCGCGGATTGCGGTTGTTCCCGCGGAGATCGAGCGGAGGACGTGTCGAAAAATTCAGATTTTAATGACATTCGGGCGGGTTGCGGTTGAAGCACTCAAATAAAAAAAAGCAACATTTTAACAGCCAAAACACTATTCTGCGGATGGCGGCGGGTTCGGTTTTGAAATGATAAAAAACTCTTTGGTGCGGGCGGAGAGCGGGCGGAGGGAGAGTTTAAGAAGCGGCTGCAGATGGAAAAATGAGCCGTCCATCTCTAGTGTGTAGAACCCGGAGAGGAGCCGGTGTTTTGGAAGAACTGGTTTCCGTATTAATTGGTGACTGGGTTTCTTTCACGTCCCTTGTTGCTGATAGATGTTAAAACCAGACCCGGGTTGGTCCACAGGCTGGACCAGACCCGGTTCCCTGGTTTTAAGAGATATTTTCTACCACACTGTTAAAAACATGCTGGGACAAAAAAATTATAATGAAATTAAGGACAACGTCCAGAAAGAGCACCAATAAGGTCAAGGTCAAGGTCAAGGTTTATTTCTATAGCACATTAAATACAGAAAACTCTGCCCAAAGTGCTGCACATGTTGATAACACCATAAAAAGAAAAAAAAAAAAAACAATAGAAAAATACAAAAGTTTAAAAACAATAACTTGCAGAAATGTCCAGCTCAGCTTGTGTTGAACGCCAGAGCAAATAAATGTGATTTTAACAAAGACTTAAAACACTCACCAGATGAAGCAGAAGGAATGTCCAGAGGGAGCTCATTCCAGAGTTTAGGTCCAGCGACCGCAAACGCCCTGTCGCCTCTGGTTTTCAGTCTCGATCGGGGACAGGTTAAGAGCAGCTGGTCACATGACCGCAGGGCTCTTACAGGAGCGTACAAACACAACATTTTAGACAAATATTCGGGGGCCAGACCATTCAAAGATTTAAATACAAGCAAGAGAATTTTGAATTGAATTCTAAAAGACACAGGGAGCCAATGAAGTGACTGGAGCGCAGGAGTAACATGATCAAAGCGCCTTCTCCCTGTGAGGAGGCGAGCAGCGGCATTCTGTACCAGCTGTAGGCCACGAATGGATGAAGCGTCCAGACCATAATATAGGGAATTACAATAATCCAGACGTGCCGTAATGAATGTGTGAATTAATTTTTCCAACTGGTCAGAGGGCAAGTAGGATTTCACTTTGGCGATCAGGTCGCAGCTGGAAGAAGCTCGCTTTCACCACAGCACTGATTTGCTTCTCTAGTTTAAAGAACTGTCGATGATGACGCCGAGGTTCTTTACACAAGAACTGTGAGGAACTCCGAGGTCAAAGGCAGGAACAGGTTCACCAACACAATTACTTCAGTTTTGTTCTCATTTAGGTTCAGAAAATTCCATTTCAGCCAGTCTTTCACTTCCTTCAGGCAATTTGAAGAGACTGGAATGACCCACTTTCAGATGTGAGCGGCATGTAGTAAGTTTAGACTGCAGCTGGAGACATACCCAGAATGCCTCCTGATTCCTGCCTCCACCCGCCAGGATCAGAGTCCAGGTCCACAGCGTGGGACTACCAAAGATCCATTCAATTAATGTACGGGCCTGTCTCCGTCCAGTCTGGGAGACACCGGGGAGACACCAAGGAGACACCAGGAAGACACCAGGGAGACACCGGCGAGACACCGGGGAGACACCGGGAAGACACAAGGGAGACACCGGGGAGACACCGGGGAGACACCAGGGAGACACCGGGGAGACACCAGGGAGACACCAGGAAGACACCAGGGAGACACCGGGGAGACACCAGGGAGACACCAGGGAGACACCGGGGAGACACCGGGAAGACACCAGGGAGACACCGGGGAGACACGGGGAGACACCGGGGAGACACCGGGGAGACACCGGGAAGACACAAGGGAGACACCGGGGAGACACCGGGGAGACACCAGGGAGACACCGGGGAGACACCAGGGAGACACAGGAAGACACCAGGGAGACACCGGGGAGACACCAGGGAGACACCGGAGACTCTTCACCGTCGGACACACTGAAACCCGGTCGACAGAACGTCTTCATTGGAAGGAGCCTGCAGGTTTTTCCTCGGCGCTCGCAGACGGTTCTGTTCCTACCAGGACAAACTGACGGAACCTTGACCTCACGGACAGAGAGGTAGTCCAGCCAGACGCTCAGGGACAGAGGGGACAGACACTATGTCTTCTGAAAGGGTTGAAGACGGATTTAAACCAGGAAATAAAGACCTGTTCCGTTTCCCCACAACAACACCACTGTTGACACACGAGTTAAAATCAGGTTATCTTCAGAAATGATGAGAATGATGGACGCCTGTGAGGACACGCCGTCCACAGCCGTCTCTAACTGGATGCATGTCTTCAGAAAAACCTCGCTGGATGTGGAATCTGAACAGGAAGACGGATTACTGTCCCACACTTCAACAGCGTGGCGGAGATTGTCAAGTAAAACATGCCACAGCTCTGAGCGCTGGACAGAGCCCTGCTGGACAGAGCCCTGGCTGGACAGAATCTGGCTGGACAGAGCCTGCTGGACAGAATCTGGCTGGACAGAGCCCTGTGGACAGAGCCCTGCTGGACAGTCTGACAGGACCGGACTACAACAGGATCCTGGGACAACGTGGACACTAACGCCAGTCACAGCCATGTTTCTGATCATGTGACGAACCGCAGCCTCTCTGGGACGACAGCGCTGGACTTCTGGAGGACATCTTCAGTTGTAAGGCTCCCTCTGTCTGTGTTGATCAGAGGACAGAGGACAGAGGACAGAGGACAGGTGTCTCTTCAAAATGATGCCTGCTGCCTGTAAGGAGGACGTCACGGGGACGGGTTCAGAAGTGAAGCCCACAGACTGGACGGTCCTTACGGAGGACGTCTGGACAGAAGGACTCAGCAGGGCACTCTGCACAGATGGAGGACATGGACGTCTAATCCCTCATGCACACCGGCCGCGGTCCGACTCCGGTCCGGCTCCGGTCCGGCTCCGGTCCGGCTGCAGTCCGGCTGGGGTCCGGCTGCGGTCCGGCTGCGGTCCGGCTCCAGAGCCTCTGCGGAGCTCCGGTCTCTTTCCGCCAGGATCCTATTTGTCCGCACGCCGCAGCCCTACCGACTCAATCCAGACAGAAGCAAGTCGGGTGCAGGAAGGAAACGCGATACGTGTTCCAAAATAAGTGACTTCAAAATAAAATCTGTGTCGTGTTTTTGCCTCAATATTCTATTTTTTTACTTCTTCTGGTTAGAAAACAGAACCAAACAGTGAAGTAGTCATTATAGCTTTAGGAGAATGAACCGTTTTGTTCTTCGTCACTGCTGAGAAGTCACATGACTCCAAAATGGCTCAAAACAGCTCTGTGACCGGAGCAGCCGGAGCCGGACCGGAGCTGGACCAGAGCTGGACCGGAGCGGACCGGAGCCGGACCGGAGCCGGACCGGAGCCGGACCAATCCAGTGTGCATCGGGGTTAAAGGGGAAGGACGACGCTCACTTCAGACCCCCTTTCCCACCGGCCAAAAAACCCGTTTAAACCCGCTATCGGCTCCTCATGGCAGTGGGAAGGGTTTTACCGGGTTGTTCGACCCTGCTTACTGACCCTGGAATTTGCCGGGTCACTTTGTACGGCTTTCAGCGGGGAGGGACACATCCAGGAAGTGACATCACGACGGCCACGCAGCTGCGGCTACGTTAGCGCGCTAGCTGTTGCTTCTGGACACAGCGGGACCAGAGAGCTCCCCTGGTCCAGGAAGAGGAGCTTCGTCTCCAGCTGTGCTCCGCTGCATTGTTTACTTTCGTTTTGCTCCGTCGCGCTGATGATGTCATCAACGTGGGACACCATCAGGGAAAACGCAGCGTTGCGGCTCGCCAGCAGGCGGCTCGCCAGCCGGCGGCTCGACCCGGGTCTGCAGGCGGAGGGGGAGGAGTCTTAAAAAAAAAAGCCGATCGTTAGCAGGTGAAGACGGTCGACCCGCTCGCTGCAGGGGCGGGGCTCGATCGACTGAGGGACCCGCCCCCCTCCTGCATGTCTTTATTTATTCTCTCTGTTCCTGCTGTATCCGTACAAACTAAACAAAGAGTTTAAAAGCACGCTGGGACACGAGGACACGAGGACACGAGGACATGTATTATTTTAGAAATAAAACAAAATTTCACAAAAAGTAATAGAAAGAGTTTTAATGTCAGTGCTGCCCCCTGCTGGGAGGCGGAGGCACTGGAAAACCCCCGGTCCCCACGGAGACCACGCCGTCCCACTGTTCAGAGATGCTGTGGACAGAGGGACAGCGGGACAGAGGGACAGCAGCAGTTTATTTCTTCTGTCTGAACAAGAAACAACACGTGGACCTTTGACCTTCATGTGGACCACAACGCAACAAACAGCCGAGTGACCAGACCAGTGTGTGTGTGTGTGTGTGTGTGTGTGTGTTCTTGTATTTCTATCCTTGTCGGGGCCAAATGTCCCCACAAGGATAGCAAAACGTGGAACGACGTGCCTTGTGGGACCTTTTTCCGGTCCTAAGTAGGAGAAACAGTGTTTTCTTGACCATGTTGTTGTTACTGAAAAAAGTAAAAGTGCAAAAACATTTCTTTAGGGTTAGGCTTTGTTGTGGTGTGGGTTAGGGTTAGGGTAAGGGTCAGGGTTAGGGGCTAGACATGAATGGGAGTCAATGGAAGGTCCCCACAAGGATAGAAATACAAGACTGAGTGTGTGTGTGTGTGTGTGTGTGTGTGTGTGTGTGTGTGTGTGTGTGTGTGTGTGTGTGTGTGTGTGTGTGTGTGTGTGTGTGTCCTGGCAGGCCCTGCTGTCACCGCAGCTCAGAGGTGCTGCTGGGCCCGGGCCCGGGTCCCGGGTCCCCGTCCCCGTCCCCCTCGGGGACGCAGACGTGTCTCTTGACGCCGGACAGCCAGTTGAAGCGGCGCCGGCAGGCGGGGCAGCTGAAGCGCTTGTGTCCGGTGTGCAGGCCCATGTGGTAGGCCAGGTTCTCCTTCTGGGCGAAGGCCTTGCGGCAGACGGCGCAGCAGAACGGCTTCTCGCCGCTGTGCGTCCGCAGGTGTCTCCGCAGCAGGTATCCGTACTGGAAGCTCTTCCCGCACTGCGAGCAGGCGAACCGCTTCCGCACCGCGCCGCCGCCGCCGGATCCGTCCACACTGACCTCCACCTCTGCCGGCGGGTCGGCCTCCGGAGCGGCGCCGGGCGGCGAGGCGTCGCCGGCGCCGGGATCCGTCCGCCGTTTCCTGTCGTCCTTCCAGAAGTCGCTGTCCACGCTGTCGTCGCTCTGCGGCGCCGGAGACTCGCCGTTCGGTTCTGGTTCCGGCGTCCGGGGCCGCGGCGGGGATCGGCGGCGGGCGGGGCGGCGGGACCGCCGGCTCCTCGGCCGGGTGCTCGTGGGCGGGGCCGGGCCGGTGGACGCAGCGGCGCTGGCCCAGCCGGGTGCGGGCGGCGGCACAGCGTGCGTGCGGCGGCAGATGCTGTAGCGGTGGAGCTTGGCGCCGCGGTGGACCCTCCATGTGCCGGGCGAGGAGCCGCCTCCAGGCGAAGTCTTTCCCGCAGACGGAGCAGCTGAAGCGCGTCTGCGCGCCGTGACTCCTCATGTGCAGCATCAGCGCGTCGGCGTCGGCGAAGGCGGCGTCGCACACCGAGCACGAGACGTGGGCCGCGGCGTGCGCGCTCAGCTCCTCCCGGCTGCCGAAGCCGCGGCGGCACAGCGGGCAGCCGAAGGCGGGGCGCGGCGGCGAGGCCGGGCGGAGGCCGCCGGAGGCGGGGCGCGGCGGCGAGGCCGGGCGGAGGCGGCCAGAGGCGGGGCGCGGCGGCGAGGCCGGGCGGAGGCGGCCGGAGGCGGGGCGCGGCGGCGAGGCCGGGCGGAAGGCAGCTGTGATCCAGCAGCCGTGCGCTCGCGGGGAAGCGGCGGTGACACACACGCAGCGCAGCAGCCGCTCGCCGGTGTGCAGCCACATGTGGCGGGTCAGCTCTCCGCCGCCGCCCAGACGCTTCACGCAGAAGGAGCAGCCCCACTCCCTGCTGCTCCGGGTCGCCGCGCCCGTCCCAGTCCCGCTCCAGACCTGAGGCCCCTCCCCCTGCCGAAGCCCCGCCCCCTCCCCCTGCTGAGTCAGGAAGCTGAGGCTCTTCAGTCTTCACTTCAGCAGGACTGAAGGAGGAGGCGCTGATCTGGGCCTCCTGGGGCTCCTCCTTGATGAGAGGAGGTGCAGACTGGTCCTGCTCCAGGTTCTGGTCCTGATCCGGGTTCTGGTCCTCCTCTGGGTTCTGGTCCTGCTCCGGGTTCTGGTCCAGACTGCTCCTGTCCTCCTGCTTGATCGCCACCAGCGGCTGAAGGTCTGCAGAGGAGAGCAGAGAATCAGGACAGAACCATTAATGTGTGTGTGTGTGTGTGTGGTGTGTGTGTGTGTGTGTGTGTGGTGTGTGTGTGTGTCTCTCTCTCTCTCGGAGAAGAGGAGGCAGGGCGGCCTCTCAGCAGGTTCTTCTTCAGGTTAGCATGCTTAACTGTAGTGTTGCCGTGGTTACGGCCACAGGAAGTTGTGAAGCTTAACAAGCCAGCTTTCAGCCGGCCTGCTGGACGGTCCTGAGCTGCTAAATAGTGCTCCATCAAGGCTGTGATCGCTGCTCTGAGCTGCTAAATAATGCTGCCTTATTTACAGAACGGATTTCAATGCAGGGTTTCTTTTTCTGACACAACACTGAGTCTGTTTTTCGCACATAAGTGGCGACTAAACCTTCGAGGATTCACTGTCAGGCTTAACTCCGCACTCCGGCAGGAGCCGGTCCGCACACAAACGCACCGACACGACGGCGAGCGCTCGCCGCTGACCGGCGCGTCCCGGCTGCGCCGAGCTGAGCGGGCGGGGACTGACCTGCTCTGCTCAGCAGCACTCGGGGCTGGAGCACGGCGTCCAGCAGCCTCCTCTGGCCCCGCAGCTCCCGCTCGGAGCGCTCCAGCCGCTCCTCGTACTCCGCCACGGTCTCCTCCAGCAGAGCGACGATCTCCTCCGCAGCCGCCGCCAGCCGCTCGGGGAGCAGCGCTCTCAGCGCCGGGAGCTTCCGCCGCTTCTCCTCCTTCCTCCAGCCGCAGCAGGAGGTCTGCGGCGGCGGCGCCCATCCGCTCATGGACCGACGCCCGCAGCAGCTGCACGGCGCACATTCTGCGGCTTCTCCGCTCTCTGCAGCCCGGGACGGAGACGTAAACACTCCGACTTCCGGTCCGGAGGAGCCGTGGAGGAGCCGTGGAGCCCCCTGCTGGACGGGGGGAGGAACAGCTGGAGGAGAGGAGGAACAGCTGGAGGAGGGGGAAGGAACAGCTGGAGGAGAGGAGGAACAGCTGGAGGAGGGGAGGAACAGCTGGAGGAGAGGAGGAACAGCTGGAGGAGAGGAGGAACAGCTGGACGGGGGAGGAACAGCTGGAGGAGAGGAGGAACAGCTGGAGGAGAGGAGGAACAGCTGGAGGAGAGGAGGAACAGCTGGAGGGGAGGAGGAACAGCTGGAGGGGGAAGGAACAGCTGGAGGAGAGGAGGAACAGCTGGAGGAGAGGAGGAACAGCTGGAGGGGAGGAACAGCCGGACGGGGGGAGGAACAACTGGAGGAGAGGAGGAACAGCTGGAGGAGAGGAGGAACAGCTGGAGGAGAGGAGGAACAGCTGGAGGGGGAAGGAACAGCTGGAGGGGGGGAGGAACAGCTGGAGGAGAGGAGGAACAGCTGGAGGGGGGAGGAAAGCTGGAGGAGAGGAGGAACAGCTGGAGGAGAGGAGGAACAGCTGGAGGAGAGGAGGAACAGCTGGAGGGGAGGGGGAACAGCTGGAGGGGGGGAGGAACAGCTGGAGGAGAGGAGGAACAGCAGGAGGGGGGAGGGACAGCTGGAGGAGGGGGAGGAACAGCTGGAGGGGGGAGGAACAGCTGGAGGAGAGGAGGAACAGCTGGAGGAGGGGGAGGAACAGCTGGAGGAGAGGAGGAACAGCTGGAGGGGGGGAGGAACAGCTGGAGGAGAGGAGGAACAGCTGGAGGAGGGGGAGGAACAGCTGGAGGAGAGGAGGAACAGCTGGAGGGGGGAGGAACAGCTGGAGGAGAGGAGGAACAGCTGGAGGAGAGGAGGAACAGCTGGAGGAGAGGAGGAACAGCTGAGGAGGGGATGGAACAGCTGGAGGAGGGGAGGAACAGCTGGAGGAGGGGAGGAACAGCTGGAGGAGGGGAGGAACAGCTGGAGGAGAGGAGGAACAGCTGGAGGAGAGGAGGAACAGCTGGAGGAGGGATGGAACAGCTGGAGGAGGGGAGGAACAGCTGGAGGAGGGGATGGAACAGCTGGAGGAGGGGAGGAACAGCTGGAGGAGGGGAGGAACAGCTGGAGGAGGGGAGGAACAGCTGGAGGAGGGGAGGAACAGCTGGAGGAGAGGAGGAACAGCTGGAGGAGAGGAGGAACAGTTGGACAGGGGAGGAACAGCTGGAGGAGAGGAAGAACAGCTGGAGGGGGGAGGAACAACTGGAGGGGGGGAGGAACAGCTGGAGGAGGGGGAGGAACAGCTGGAGGAGGGGAGGAACAACTGGAGCCCCCTGCTGGACGGCGGGAGGAACAGCTGGAAGAGGGGAGGAACAGCTGGAGGGGGGAGGAACAGCTGGAGGAGGGGGAGGAACAGCTGGAGGAGGAGGAACAGCTGTAGGAGGAGGAGGAACAGTGGAGGGGGAAGGAACAGCTGGGGGGAACAGCTGGAGGGGGGAGGAACAGCTGGAGGAGAGGAGGAACAGCTGGAGGAGGGGAGGAACAGCTGGACGGGGGGAGGAACAGCTGGAGGAGAGGAGGAACAGCTGGAGGAGAGGAGGAACAGTTGGACAGGGGGAGGAACAGCTGGAGGAGGGGGAGGAACAGTTGGAGGGGGGAGGAACAGCTGGAGGAGAGGAGGAACAGCTGGAGGGGGGAGGAAACAGCTGGAGGAGAGGAGGAACAGCTGGAGGGGGGAGGAACAGCTGGAGGAGAGGAGGAACAGCTGGAGGAGAGGAGGAACAGCTGGAGGAGGGGGAGGAACAGCTGGAGGAGAGGAGGAACAGCTGGAGGAGAGGAGGAACAGCTGGAGGGGGGAGGAACAGCTGGAGGGGGGAGGAACAGCTGGAGGAGAGGAGGAACAGCTGGAGGGGGGGAGGAACAGCTGGAGGGGGGAGGAACAGCTGGAGGAGAGGAGGAACAGCTGGAGGGGGGGAGGAACAGCTGGAGGAGAGGAGGAACAGCTGGAGGGGGGGAGGAACAGCTGGAGGGGGGAGGAACAGCTGGAGGAGAGGAGGAACAGCTGGACGGGGGAGGAACAGCTGGAGGAGAGGAGGAACAGCTGGAAGAGGAGGAGGAACAGCTGGAGGAGAGGAGGAACAGCTGGAGGAGAGGAGGAACAGCTGGAGGGGGGGAGGAACAACTGGAGGAGAGGAGGAACAGCTGGAGGGGGGGAGGAACAGCTGGAGGAGAGGAGGAACAGCTGGACGGGGGGGGCAGCTGGAGCCCCCTGCTGGAGGGGGGAGGAACAGCTGGAGGGGGGGAGGAACAGCTGGAGGAGGGGAAGGAAACAGCTGGAGGAGGGGAAGGAACAGCTGGAGGGGGAGGAACAGCTGGAGGAGGGGGAGGAACAGCTGGAGGAGAGGAGGAACAGCTGGAGGGGGGAGGAACAGCTGGAGGAGAGGAGGAACAGCTGGAGGAGAGGAGGAACAGCTGGAGGAGGGGGAGGAACAACTGGAGGAGAGGAGGAACAGCGGGAGGGGGGGAGGAACAGCTGGAGGGGGGAGGAACAGCTGGAGGAGAGGAGGAACAGCTGGAGGAGGGGAGGAACAACTGGAGGAGAGGAGGAACAGCTGGACGGGGGGAAGAACAGCTGGAGGAGAGGAGGAACAGCTGGAGGAGAGGAGGAACAGCTGGACGGGGGCAGCTGGAGTCCCCTGCTGGAGGGGGGAGGAACAGCTGGAAGGGGAGAGGAACAGCTGGAGGGGGGGAAGGAACAGCTGGAGGAGGGGGAGGAACAGCTGGAGGGGGGGAAGAACAGCTGGAGGAGGGGGAGGAACAGCTGGAGCCCCCTGCTGGACGGGGGGAGGAACAGCTGGAGGAGAGGAGGAACAGCTGGAGGGGGAAGGAACAGCTGGAGGGGGGGAGGAACAGCTGGAGGAGGGGGAGGAACAGCTGGACGGGGGGAGGAACAGCTGGAGGAGAGGAGGAACAGCTGGAGG
The DNA here is from genome assembly GCF_902148845.1 of Salarias fasciatus. Taxonomy (NCBI): domain Eukaryota; kingdom Metazoa; phylum Chordata; class Actinopteri; order Blenniiformes; family Blenniidae; genus Salarias; species Salarias fasciatus. Next base: position 28,936 of record NC_043765.1, read on the forward strand.
GGAAGGAACAGCTGGAGGGGGGGAGGAACAGCTGGAGTAGGGGGAGGAACAGCTGGAGGGGGGGGAGGAACAGCTGGAGGGGGGGGAGGAACAGCTGGAGGGGGGGGAGGAACAGCTGGAGGGGGGCCACACACGCAGACGCCTCGTTCACCTGCTGTGGCGCGCCGTGCCTGCTGGTGGCCATCTTGGGTGGGGACCTGGCTTCCGCAGCACATTGAAGAACAACAAGCTTCACCATCAGGTGATCATAAATCCATCAGTTTTCACCTTCTATTCCAGTTTATTATAAACATCAGACATGGACACACACACACACACACACACACACACACACACACACACACACACACACACACACACACACACAAACACACACACACACACACACACACACACACACACACACACAAAGAGAACCAGATGACTGTTCAGGCTGCTTATAATAATAATAATAATAAATTTTATTTGTATAGCGCTTTTCAAGGTACTCAAAGTCGCTTCACAATACAGCAAATTAAGTTAAAACCAACACCATAAAATCAACAGCAGGAAAGAAAATAAAACATTAAACATTAAAAGCAGTTCTGAACAGGGGGGTTTTGAGTTCTTTCTTGAAGGTGGGGGTCGGAGCAGTCTCAGACAGGTGGGGGGGCGATGGAGGAGGCTCTGTCTCCCCAGGTTCAGAGCCTGGTCCCACCTGGCAGGGACAGCAGGGTGGAGGTGAGGAGATGGAGTGTGAGGGTGGAGCAGGTCTGTGGGGGGTGGAGGGCCAGGTGATGGAGGGTGGAGCAGGTCTGTGGGGGTGGAGGGCCAGGTGATGGAGGGTGGAGCAGGTCTGTGAGGGAGGGAGGGCCAGGTGATGGAGAGTGGAGCAGGTCTGTGAGGGGTGGAGGGCCAGGTGATGGAGGGTGGAGCAGGTCTGTGAGGGAGGGAGGGCCAGGTGATGGAGAGTGGAGCAGGTCTGTGCGGGGTGGAGGGCCAGGTGATGGAGGGTGGAGCAGGTCTGTGAGGGGTGGAGGGCCAGGTGATGGAGGGTGGAGCAGGTCTGTGGGGGGTGGAGGGCCAGGTGATGGAGGGTGGAGCAGGTCTGTGGGGGGTGGAGGGCCAGGTGATGGAGAGCTCTGAAGGTGACCAGGAGGAGTTTGAAGTGGAGCGCTGGGGGACGGGGAGCTGGTGGAGCCGGTGGAGCTGGTGGAGCTGGTGGAGGACCGGGGGATGTGTTGACGGAGCGGGTGTGGGTGAGGAGGCGGGCAGCGGGGTTCTGAATGTACTGGAGTTTATTGAGGGTCTGGATGGAGAACCGGAGAGAACGCTGCTGCAGGCCTGGATTCTGGAAGTGATGAAAGCCTGGATTAAAGTTTCAGCAGCAGAGAAGGAGAGTGATGGGCGGAGCCAGAGAGTGATGGGCGGAGCCAGATAGTGATGGGCGGAGTCAGAGAGTGATGGGCGGAGTCAGAGAGTGATGGGCGGAGCCAGAGAGTGATGGGCGGAGTCAGAGAGTGATGGGCGGAGTCAGAGAGTGATGGGCGGAGCCAGATAGTGATGGGCGGAGTCAGAGAGTGATGGGCGGAGTCAGAGAGTGATGGGCGGAGCCAGAGAGTGATGGGCGGAGTCAGAGAGTGATGGGTGGAGTCAGAGAGTGATGGGTGGAGTCAGAGAGTGATGGGCGGAGTCAGAGAGTGATGGGTGGAGTCAGAGAGTGATGGGCGGAGTCAGAGAGTGATGGGCGGAGTCCAGCTCTGTTCCTGAGGTGGAGGAATGCGGTCCGGGTCTGTGTTTGATGTGGTTCTGGAATGACAGAGCGGGTCCAGGAGAACCCCGAGGTGGCGGATCAGCGGGGATGGAGAGAGCGTGGAGTTCTCAAAGTTGAAGGTGAACTGTTGTGCGGATCTGGTGATGTTGTGAGGACCGATGATGATGATGACGTCTGTTTTGTCACTGTTTCGTTTGAGAAAGTTGAGATTCATCCATGTGTTGATGTCTGTGAGGCGCTGGGTGGGGGGGGGGGGTATGGATGTGGTTTAGGGTTTTATTGAGAGAATTGGTTTCAGGATGCATATTGAATTAATGTTTTAGATATGACTGTATGATTCTGATCATCATTATTATATTACATTGTTCTATGTTATTATCACATTATTATAATTAACATTGTTGTATTTAAATGTTATATTGCTTATGATGATTATTGCTATTATCTTTTAATTGTCACAATATTGCTGTTTCCATATTATACTCATATTTTATTTAGATTTTTTATTTTGATTCATACTGAGTTTTAACATGATAAATACCATAAACAGTAAAGCCTGGGATGCAACATCTGTCTCATTAAAACCATCTGCATCTCTACAAACTACTATAAACTGCTCGAGCTATAAACTCCTGGTTTATTGATGTTTAGTTCTGCAACAGCGTCCAGCATCAGCGTCTCATCAGATCCAGTCTGAGCGTGCTCCGGTCTTCCGGTCAGGTTTAGCCTCCTCTGAAGTCAGCCTCCTCTGGGAAGGATAAAAGCTGCAACTTGTACTATTTTAACCCAAAAAAAAAACCTTAAACAGAGAAAATAAATAACTGAGAGCTCAAAATGAATCAGAATGAATAAAGTGATGATTTCATATCAGCTTTAAGATGGATAATGTTTATGGTTTGTTCCAGAACCCGAGCAGCAGGACTCATCAGTCCTGTATTTGGGCCTGAAGAGGCTCTCCGCTCGGTTCTTCCTGCAGCAGCAGGAACAGGCGAATGATGTGAATCAGCTGTTTCCTGTGGAGGACTCAGTCCGTCTCTGGTTATTTAACCGGCAGCTCTGCATCTTCTCTCTATAAACTCTTTACCAGCGAAACCGATTCTGCAGGATCTGCTTCCATCAGAAGGTCCAGAGAGACAAACAGTCCAACACCTTGAGAAGATTTAGTTTTTAAAACGTCCAGCGTCCTGTCAGAGCCGCAGGAGACGTTTTCCCTCTGGACCGAGCGTCCACCCGGCTCCGTCCTCTGGACGTGTCTCCGGCTGGAGGACGTCTTCTGGTTTCAGGACCCCTGAATGTTTGAGAGATTGTGTCTTCCAGTCGAGGTGGTTCTGGTTCTGATGTGCTCTGCTGGTTCTCGTCCTGTTCTGGCGGTTGAGTTTCACTGATATTCATTTTATTTCCTGATGACGGAGTGAAGGACGGGAATGACTGCATCAGTTTGGGTCTGCTCCGCACAGCACGCCACTTCCTGCCGTCTCCCGGGGACGCCGGTCCCCGTCACGTCTCTGTTTGGTCTCACATGTGGATCCAAGGGTTCCGTGGTGAACGGGCACAGCCCGGTGCCTCTTCCCAGAGGAAAGCTCCGATCAGCCGCCGCCGGCTGGAACCCGGGACGCTCACGCTGTTTCATGGTTTCACGGAAGCCTCAATCACGCAAGAAACTCCGGTTCACTGAGCCGAAGCCGATCCTGCGTCCTGCTGACCCCTGCTGACCCCTGCTGACCCCTGCTGCCACCTTCTCTTTGTATATGAATAATGCAAAGAATCTAGTCCAGGGACGGGGACTTGAACCAGCAGCACCAGAGGGCCGCGTCAGACCCAAACCGAACCAGACGCGATAAAACTGCCTTTTTACACGTTTTTATATGTTCACTGGCCCAACACACAGTACAGTGACGTCACATTTTCACGCTCAAATGCAAGTATAAAAGCTGTAATCTTCTTTAAAATGAGAAAACAAAAAGTTTGAAGCCAATAAAAAATAACCACTTACTGTTTTTTGGTTTTTTTTAGTGCAAAGGGCTCTTATGAATAAAACATACAAATCAACCCTTTTCAGACGGCAGGGAGCCGCTGAAAAACACAACATTCATTAAATTACAGAAATTATTTTGTGAATTTTGTGAAACTACACTTTTTTTTTTCTTTTTTTTTACATTTTAACATTCATACACGAAAAATACAAATCAACTCATCTCAAAGGCGAACGGCAGCGCATCATATTATATAATGGCGGCGACTTCAGTTAAAATCCTTCATTGCAGACCAGGTCTCTGAGCGGACCAGGTCTCTGAGCGGACCAGGTCTCTGAGCGGACCAGGTCTCTGAGCGGACCAGGTCTCTGAGCGGACCAGGTCTGCTTCCCGTTTTTCCCGGCTCGTTTTCTTCTCCCTCGCTCTTCACCAGAGGTGGGACCAAGTCCTTGTTTTGCAAGTCAAAGTCGAGTCTCAAGTCTTTGCACTCGAGTCCCGAGTCGAGTCCCGAGTCCTGACAGTCAAGTCCTGAGTCGAGTCCCAAGTCAAGACAGTCGAGTCCCGAGTCGAGTCCCAAGTCAAGACAGTCGAGTCCCGAGTCGAGTCCAAGTCCTAAACTTTTTTCCTCGAGTCCTAAACAAGTCATAAAAAAAAAAAAAAAACTGGGGAGGCACTGTTAAGGAAATTTTGGACTGAGATATCGATACTCTTTGAGAAGCGAGCTTGTAGATTGGGTGTTTTCACCATATCTGTCAAACACAACATAAAGGTGCTGTGCTCCACCTGCCCCCAATGACCAGTCACCACTGCTGTAGAGAAGTGCTTGAGATGATGACTATAACTGATTTTACTTTTGGTATGACTGCCTTGAAGCCCTTTGAGGCAACTGTTGTTGTGATACTGGGCTATACAAAAATAAATTGATTGATTGATTGATTGAGATGCTTAGAGAATTATTTCACATTGTAGGTGATTGTCATGTTTTTAATAAAATCCTCTGGCCTCAAACTTTTATGAGTTACAAACCCAACAATGCTGAACTTCATGTTGAAATCAGCTACATGTCAGATACATAAGCTACTTGTCAACAGGATTTACAGCTCAGGGACAACACAGAAACAAACCACTTAACTCTATTCATCACAAATAGGAATAAGGTCAAAGCATTTCCAGAATAAAAGAATAAACCTCAGGTCACTGGAGGACAGTTGGAGTTACATCAGAACACAGGCTGTTACCAGAACATTATATCTGTGACTGGACCAATCTTGGCTTCAAGCCTAACTATCCATTTCCACTCAAATCGAACATTTTACACAAAGCAACTCCAGGAGTAAATGCAAAAATTACAAAAACACAGTCAGGCAGCCCACAACAGAAACACCAATGATCAGTCTGTCTGATGACTCTGTCAACTTTGTCACAAAACCTGGTGAATCAGCAGAGGAAGAACAACATGAAGCCTTATTGTCTGACCTTTGTTGCTGGGAGGCTGGAAACATTTATTATCATCATTATTATTATTATTATTAGCTTTAATTATTGGAGCAAAACTCTGCCATGAGTGGATATTCCAGGTTATGGTATGACCTCTTCCTCTCCTGCTCTCTGCTGTTTCATGGAAGTTTTAATTCTGCTGTGCTGCGTTCACTGCCTCCTTTACAACCTGCGTACGGCCAGTCATTCTGTTTCCTTCTTTCATTTATAAAATCTGAGGAAAGACCTAATCACAAATCAACATTTCAACATTTCAAAAAGAAAAGCAACCGACATCAGAGGAGGCGGTCTGTTAATCCACAGAATCACCATCAGACGTCCTCAGATAGCTTTAGACTGATCAAGCTAATGAACCAGATCTACACACACTGACATGTCTCTGCCCTGGTAAAGATGCTCTGCCAACATTAAAGAAATATATTAAAATACTAACTGCACCATCGACACAACAACAAACATTACTGAACATCCAAGGTGTGTTAGACACAGAGAACCATCAGTCTCAGGAGTGTTTTCCATTATTTTATTTGTCCAGGAGCAGAGTTCAACAGAAATGAACAAAGCTGACAGAACTGGTGACTGAAGAGGTGACGTCTGCACAAAGAAAGAAAGAAAGAAAGAAACAATAAAATAATAGTCCGGTTATCTCCCAGGTTACAGATTACTAGTTACAATGGAAGTGCAAAGTGTACTTATTTGATCAGGAGACCCTGGTTCTTGCTGGAGGTCCCAGTGGAGACCCTGGTCAGACCCTGGTGCTGGAGGTCCCAGTGGAGACCCTGGTCAGACCCTGGTGCTGGAGGTCCCAGTGGAGACCCTGGTCAGACCCTGGTGCTGGAGGTCCCAGTGGAGACCCTGGTCAGACCCTGGCCCGGCTTCTGCTGGTGGTCCAGTGTTCTCTTGTGAAGCGGAGAGCAGCCTCAGTTCTCTGTGGCATCTGAAAACGAGGCTCTGCTCCAGGATGTCCCAGGAGAGGCTCAGCAGTGTGACTGTCTGCCATGTCCATAGAGACCAGCTGGGAGGAGGACAAGAGGGACAAATGTAATGTCTTCACTGGCACTTCAGAACGGCAGGACAATGTTTTTGGGCACTTTTAAAAATGATGATGTTACCTTTTAGCCTACAAATTTGGACCTGTAGGACTTCCAGTCCTCACAGCTGCAGTTCTGTTGGGGACAAAAGACAGTGTCTGAGTCTGTTCAGCTCTGTTTTCTATGTTCAGTGTTAAATGTCCAGTGAGATGTGAACCAAGGGGCAGATTTAAAAAAAAAGTCTGCACTAAAGTGTGCACATGAAACCTATCTTAAAATAAATTGTGTTTCCTTAATGAAATAAAGCATCTTTGATGCATTCTTCTTCATTACAGTTCAAAAATAAAATATGAAATTCATCCAAATTCATCCCTATTCACATCTTTCAATAAAACTCGCATTTCTTTTTAATCAAAAGCAGCAGGTCCCCCGGGGACGAAAAGTATGTTGATGATGAACATTAGCTGAGACTAGAATGAGGCCAAACAGCCTCAAAATGTTGCTGTTAGCATGTTGACAGTAAAGTTCTTCAGGACATATCCACATTTCAAAAGAGACTACCGCCTCTTGCATAAAGTCTATAACCTGGGATAATCACAGGGTTAAACGAGCAACCAAGTTTTCAAACTCACCACAGGAGCTGCAGAAGACAGAGCTGCTCTGTGTGGAGCTTCCACTGGAACAGACGCACATTTAGAACAGCCGCACTTTTTTGTTTTGTTTTTTTAATCCTCTGAACGTCTGTTTGCGTCTCTGATGTTAGCGGACGGTGCGTTCAGGAGCATCGGAATGTTATATAGTACTTCTTCTTCTTCTTCTTCTTTAGCTGTTATACGGCAGACGCGGCTATATCAGCGCATTACCGCCACCCTCCTGATAAATGAGTGAATGAACTCTCACAGTTATGGCTCACAAAACTAACAGTGAAAAAAACTGTAGCATGCAAGCTACAGGGGGAAATAAATAAATAAATAAATAAATAAATAAAACCTAGATTCTATTCATTAACCCCGTCCTCCTAAGATATTCAAATAAATACTTAACAACTGCATGGTCAGATGACTTGTCTAAAATTTCCTTCACTCTGAAGATCACCTTCTCGCCCTCAACCTTACTTTTAAAAACTCTTCTCTCTCTTTCATAGGTTCTGCATCATGACACTCATCACATTCTCCAGAGTTGTGTTTCCCCATTAACTGCAGTGTTTGTTCAGACCAGTGTGTCCTATTCTCAATCTTGTGAATACTACTTCTTCTTTCCTCAACCTTATTCTCTGACGTCCCAAACCAACCTTTGGATTCAAATTATAATAAGCCCTCCCTTTGGACTCTTCATCCCATCTGTCCTGCCACAAATTCCTCATGTGTTTTTTAATTATCGACTTGACCTCCGATTTAGACAGTTACAATGGATGGAGACAGTACTTCCTCTTAAAGCCCACTTTGCACACTTATCCGCCAGCTCATTCCCATCCAGGCCCACATGAGCTGGAACCCAAACAAATCTGACGTGAGTTCCTAAATTTTGAATAGACTGGAGAAGAACCAATATTTCACCAACAAGTTCACTTCGTTCATTGACATTACCTGATTTAAAGTTTTCTAATGCTGACAACGAATCTGTGCAGATTATTGCTCTGAGTGGTTTAACCTGCTCCACCCATTGTAGTGCCATAATAATTGCTACCAGCTCAGACGTATATACAGAGACAAAGTCAGACACTCTTGCAGACACCCTCACATCAAACTCTGGTATTACACATGCCGCAGCAACAGCCCCCGACTCTGGATCTTTTGATCCATCAGTGAATATCTGTAAATATCCATAATAATTATTTATATATCTCATTGCCAATTGGCCACTGTCTCCCTTAAAACTCTTAACTTCCTCGTGTAATGAAGTATCAACGTCTGGAGCTGGTAACAACCATGGTGGGTGCGGCTGACACATGATCGATGGACTTAACTCGAGATTTGCAATACCAGCTTTTACTGCTTTTCCTAGCACCCCTATACCAAAAGTCTCTCTCTTAATTTTCGAGTTCTCCCATGTTGGTACAAGTACACTCTTAGTTGGATGATCATCCTTATGTCCTTTTAAATTCACATAATATGCCAATGTCAGCTGCAGACGCCTCAACTCAAACGGCATTTCCCCAACTTCCACCTGAAGCGCACACACTGGAGATGATCTCAGTGCTCCCGAACAAAGTCTAAGTGCTGTACTTTGAATCACATCTAGCTTCTGTAGTTCAGATTTTGCTGCAGACCCATAAGCTATACAGCCATAATCAATGACAGATCTAATTAATCCAGCATATAACCTTTTCATTGAAATCATATCTGCCCCCCATTCCTTACTACTTAAACACCTAATGATGTTTATAGCCTTCTTGCATTTATTAATCAGCTTCCCAATATGGTTTTGCCAAGTCAACTTGGAGTCAAATTGCATACCTAGAAACCGCACACAATTAACTCTTTCTAGATCTTTACCATACAGTTGAAATTTGACACTTTCCTGAATTTTCCTAAATGAGAAAAACATAACTTTAGTTTTTTCCACAGAAAACCTGAATCCCCATTTACCCGCCCACACCTCAACAGCATCAACAGCTTTTTGTAACCCATTCACAATAGATGAGACATTCTTTCCTCTTTTCCAGATGGCCCCATCATCTGCAAATAATGATTTTCCAATAGAATAATCCAGTCCTTCAAATATGTCATTTATCATTATTGAAAAAAGGATAGGAGATATAACACTGCCTTGAGGCACTCCATTTTCTACTGTCAGACATTCTGAGAAGCTACTATTAATTCTAATTTGAATCTCTCTATCGCTGAGAAAGTTTTTAATCCATTTATACATCTTTCCATCTATTCCATTCCTTCGAATTTTAATTAGCACACCTTCTTTCCAAAGCATATCATACGCTTTTTCTACATCGAAAAAAACCGCTGCAACTACTTCCTTACATCCGTGTACCTTTCTTATGTCACTCTCTAATTTTATAACAGGATCCATTGTTGACCTGCCCTTCCTGAACCCACTCTGAAACGGGGAAACTAGATTGCGTGATTCAACATAAAAACTCATTCTTTCCACAACCATCCTCTCCATTATCTTACCAAGGTGTGACGTTAATGCGATTGGCCTGTAATTTGATGCTATCGTTGGGTCTTTCCCTGGCTTTCTAACTGGAATAACCGCAGCCATTTTCCAACATTTTGGAACTCTACCACACTCCCACACTTTATTAAATAATATCAATAATATATTAAGCGCATCGTCGCTAAGATGTTTCAACATTGCGTAACTTATTCTGTCTTTCCCTGGGGCTGTAATTTTTGCTTTGTTTATGGCCTTTTTAAGCTCCCTCAAAGAAAACAACATGTTCAGGCTACTATTTGAGTCTTCTACATTTTCCAAGAGATGCTGATACTGTTTCTTCGTCTCCTCTCTCTTTGTTCTCTCATCATTTGTCAGATTAAAACTACTGTGTACTTTAGCAAAAGTCCTAGCCATTAGCGTTGCCTTCTCTACATCTTTCACTGCAACATTCCCATCATTCTCAAGACCTGGGTAGCTCCAAGACTTCTGCACCCCACTCATTCTTTTAACAACTCCCCAAACTTCATTTATACATGTTTGTCTCCCTATCGTGTTACAATAATTTTGCCAATAGCTCTTTTTAGTCTTTCTCACCACTTTCCTCACTTTTGCCTGTTCTCTTTTATACGCAATAAACTCAGACATATTAAAACACTCTCTAAACTTCTTGAAGGCCTTATTTCTTGACTTTACAGCTTGAGAACATTCTTCTGTCCACCAAGGAACCAGCTTCCGCTTCTTACCTCCTGTCTTACTCTGCCCTATAGAGGATTTTGCAGCTTCTGCTATAGCAACAGTAACCTTTTCACTAAGCACATCTACATCATCTACGATATCAATCTGGCTCATTTGTCTCTCACTTAAAAATCTAAACAATGTCCAGTCTGCTTTATTAAAATTCCACCGTTCATAAAAGACCCTAGACGCATCACAGCTCCTGTTACCAAGTCTGCAAACAATAGGATAATGATCACTTCCAATTGTTGTATCACTTAAAACTTCCCAACTCACTTGATCTGCCAGAGCTTGAGAAACCAAGGTCAAATCCAACACCGATTGCCCTGTAACCCCTATACGTGTAGGTGACCCATCATTTAACCACACCAATCCTTTTTTATCAATAAACTCTTCTACAACTGTTCCATTGTGATCAATTTTACTTCCTCCCCAAAGAAAACTGTGTGCATTAAAATCACCCAACCAGATTATTTTCCTATCATCTTGTCCTTCTATCCTTTCTAACGCAGCCGTCTCCAGCCTATGACAAGGGTTGTAAAAATTTACAACAACTAAACTACCATTAACACCCCATACTTCAATAACAACATATTCCAGTTCATCACCCTTCCCCAAAACTCTATAGGGAATTCCTTCTTTAATGAATGTTGCACACCCACCACCACTCCCACCAGGTCTATCTCTTCTTTCACAAACATAACCATTTAGAACAAAGTTTAAATGTGGTAGCAACCAAGTCTCAACTATACATATAATATCCGGTTTAACTTCTCTTTCAAAAACAAATCTTTTAAACTCCTGGCCATTAGCCAACAGGCTCCTCGCATTCCACTGTAAGAAATAAATGATTTAGGTCCTTGCTTTAGAAGATGACGCCGATCGCTGCGATGACTGTGATGACTGTGCCGACTGTGCTGACGATTTCTCTGTCATTTCTCTGAGCTGAAGTTCCTCATACACTGTCTCCCATGTAATATCTCTAATTCCCAGGTATCTTGCAGCACTCTTAACAACAATGGCAGTTTTCTCTGATCTATGCTTTGCTTGGAAAGTACAGTTAATAATTTCAACCATGAAGTATAAAAAATCCTTTTTCTTGACAATCAGTGAGTCTCCATCTATTGCCAGACTCTGCACAACTCCTGGTCCATGATTCAGCTTAGGCTCAACTCTCACTTGCTTTGCTGCCTCAGCATAAGATAACTTCCCTTCTGCTCTGATCTGCTGAATTTCAGCTGCCCTCTTTCTAGCCTCACAATCTCTGTGGCCCACACTGTGTGCACCTCCACAATTCACACACTGCTCCCGCACTCCTGTTCCACATGTGCCGTAGTCATGTTCTCCTCCACAGCGCCCACACGTTAGATTTCCTTTACAGTAGGCAGCAATGTGTCCATACTTCTGGCATTTAAAGCAGCGTAAAGGTGGCGGCACATACAGTCTCACACTATAGTTTAAATAACCCACAGTGACAAACTTAGGGAGCACCTCTTCTTGAAATTCTACCAATACTGATAAACTATCCACCTTTTCCCCTTGTCTCCAAGTTTTAAGACGTTTCAATCCAATCACCCGTCCACCACGCATGTTCCCCTTCATCTTTTCCAAATCCTCATTCAAAGGGATTCCATAAATCACCCCCTTACAGACTTCTCCTACTCTCATTCTTTTACTGACAGCTAAAACTTCTTTCTTACACACACTGCTCAGCCTTAATGCTTTTCCTTGCTGGATCTCATCCTTACACACAATCATCAAGTCACCATCCGTGTGGACTCTCGCTCTCACCACCTCTCCAACTTTATCGCGCAAAAACTTTGTTAACACCACTGGCCCTACAGTCCTAATATCATGCCCTTCCTTAAACTTGATAAGCACCTTAAGACCTTCCTGATCCGTTCTCCTCCGCACAACTCTCTCCCTCCCTTGCCTGTCATCTCAGTCACTTCCTTGACTCAACACTCGCTTCCTTTGTGATTTAACACCCTCACTATCGCTCTCATCCATACTATCCTCACCCCAAGTCCCCCCCGATCCTGCCATAAGGTGATTGTTCACTCCCTCTTTCAGGATCACCGGTGGCTTTCGCAAAACAGAAACAGCGTTAAGAAAATCGCTCGTCTCGACGATAGCTCAGCTCCTTCAACTCCTCCTGCTCCTCTCTCCGGACTCCCGTTTTTCTCCGTAATCCCCTGGTTCGCTAGGCCACCGTTTGTACAGCCGCCGCCGGTATTGCACTGCGCATGCGCCACTCCCTTCCCCTTGCGCGCCCGCTCTCTCCTCGCACGCGCAGAAACACTCCACCTCCATTATATACTACTGAAAATAACCGGGGTTAAAATGGCTTCACGTGAAGGATTTGTGTGTGGTGGAGAAAAAACACCCCTGGCAAAAGTCTCCCCCTAAACTGACGCCTATGCGTGCATTCCAGGCGGGCAGTGTTGAAACCAGTTTATTAAAAACAATCGTGGCCGACCTGTTGTGTTGTTTGGAATGCGCCTGGAATGCGCGGGTGTCGAAAACGAGCGCTCCTGTCAATGCGGAAGTGAACGAACTCCGCCCGTTGCACGTGGTCCAGGCGACACGAAACAAGCGCTCCCGCCGCAGGCGCACCTCGCCACTGCGATCCCATGAAATGAAGCGATAAAAAATAAAAATGATTCATACATCGCACTTTTAAAATGACTATTATGACTTGACGTGACTCGTCGAGTCAAAGGGTTCGAGTCAAGTCCAAGTCTAGAGTCACTGAGCTTAGAGTCCAAGCAAGTCCAAGTCTTTTTTTGATTTTATCAAGTCGAGTCAAAAAGTCATAAAATCGTGACTCGAGTCCGAGTCGAGTCCGAGTCTCGAGTCCAAGTATCCCATCTCTGCTCTTCACCATGGCAGTCTGTCTCTTCCTCGCTGGTGGAGAGAAGGGCGTCTCCATGCAGGCTGCCACCTGGTGGCCAAAGTCTGTCATTACAACTGAATCCGTGCAGCAAAAGACACATTTTATCATTTAAAAAATTAATTCAAGGGCCGTACGGAGTGAGGGTGCGGGCCGCCAGTTGTCCATCCCTGATCTACTCTATTCGGCTGGACTGCACCTGAAAAAGATCTTTTGAGAGTAAAGGGCCTCTGGAAACGCTTCACCAACGTTACTCTGATTGTTCTCGTCTCTGGATCCTTCACTTGGTTTTCTTTTTAAGTTTCCAGAACTTTGATATATTGAGATCCTCCTTCGGAGAATCTGTTTCAGAACCTGATTTTTCTTGGTTTCATGCATAGTCAAAATAATTATTTCATTTCTGGTTTTTTGTGATTTCCTCCAATAAATCCTGTTAATCGTTTTTCTTAGGTTTTTTTTCCTCTAATTTGTTTTGCAATTCTCCCAGTTTCTCCTTCCTCATCTTTTTGTACGGGAGGATTTTGCTTCAGCCTCCCTGTCAGAGGGCCTGGGGGGGGGGGGGGGGGGGTCTCACCTGTAGGAGGGGAGGGGCCTTCGTCTGCTGTCCAGTCCGAGTCCGTTCTTCTGGCAGCAGAGGTGAAAACACCGACCATGTCTTTATCGTCTCCACTGCCCCGAACATTTCCGATATTTCATAGAAAAGAAATCCCTCGGAACATTTCGCCTCGCCTCAGACGTCTCTTCCAGCTCTTCAGAGAGGAAAAGATGAACTGAAGGGAAAAGAGAGTCCAGGAAACCGCTCCCCATCGGTCTCCTTTCCCTTTTCCAGAGTTTCCTGAGATCATTCAGCTCCTGGTGCCTGAAGGCCTGGAGTCTCTGTAGACCCGGGTCCGGTCCTTATGGGTCCTGGTCCTGTTTGGGTGACAGACGTAGGACCTGCTCCAGAAGGGTCTGCGGGGGCTGGATGTTGGTCAGCGGCAGTGACCTCCTCCACCGGGCCGTAAAGCGGCGCCCCCTCTGGAGGAAAGACTCACCTTTGCTGAACCGGGTTCAGAACCGGATTTTCTTTCGTACAGAACCAGACTCTCCTCCGCCTCCTCTTCCTGCTGCTCAGAGCTTCAGGTGCATCACAATCCAGGTTCTACTGAACGAAGCCCGGGTTCTGCCTGGACTGAGGACTTCCTGCTTCGTCCTGCTGCCGGCCGCTTCGGCATGACGGGCGGAGGCTCTGGAGCATTGAGATCCCCACCCCGAGATCCTCACCCCGAGATCCTCACCCCGAGATCCTCACCGAGATCCCCACCCCGAGATCCCCACCCCGAGATCCTCACCCCGAGATCCCCACCCCGAGATCCCCACCCCGAGATCCTCACCCCAAGATCCCCACCGCGATCCCCACCGAGATCCTCAGATCCCCACCCCGAGATCCTCACCCCGAGATCCTCACCCCGAGATCCCCACCGAGATCCCCACCCCGAGATCCTCACCCCGAGATCCCCACCCCGAGATCCTCACCCCGAGATCCTCACCGAGATCCCCACCCCGAGATCCCCACCCCGAGATCCCCACCGAGATCCTCACCCCGAGATCCCCACCGAGATCCCCACTGAGATCCTCACCCCGAGATCCTCACTGAGATCCCCACCCCGAGATCCCCACCCCGAGATCCTCACCCCGAGATCCCCACCCCGAGATCCCCACCCCGAGATCCCCACCGAGATCCCCACCCCGAGATCCCCACCCCGAGATCCTCACCCCGAGATCCCCACCGAGATCCCCACCGAGATCCTCACCCCGAGATCCTCACCCCGAGATCCTCACCGAGATCCCCACCCCGAGATCCCCACCCCGAGATCCTCACCCCGAGATCCCCACCCCGAGATCCCCACCCCGAGATCCTCACCCCGAGATCCCCACCCCGAGATCCCCACCCCGAGATCCTCACCCCGAGATCCTCACCCCAAGATCCCCACCGAGATCCCCACCGAGATCCTCAGATCCCCACCCCGAGATCCTCACCCCGAGATCCCCACCGAGATCCCCACCCCGAGATCCTCACCCCGAGATCCCCACCCCGAGATCCTCACCCCGAGATCCCCACCCCGAGATCCTCACCCCGAGATCCTCACCGAGATCCCCACCCCGAGATCCCCACCCCGAGATCCCCACCGAGATCCTCACCCCGAGATCCCCACCGAGATCCCCACTGAGATCCTCACCCCGAGATCCTCACCGAGATCCCCACCCCGAGATCCCCACCCCGAGATCCTCACCCCGAGATCCCCACCGAGATCCCCACCGAGATCCTCACCCCGAGATCCTCACCCCGAGATCCTCACCGCGATCCCCACCCCGAGATCCCCACCCCGAGATCCTCACCCCGAGATCCCCACCCCGAGATCCCCACCCCGAGATCCTCACCCCGAGATCCCCACCCCGAGATCCCCACCCCGAGATCCTCACCCCGAGATCCTCACCGAGATCCCCACCCCGAGATCCCCACCCCGAGATCCTCACCCCAAGATCCCCACCGAGATCCCCACCGAGATCCTCAGATCCCCACCCCGAGATCCTCACCCCGAGATCCCCACCGAGATCCCCACCCCGAGATCCTCACCCCGAGATCCCCACCCCGAGATCCTCACCCCGAGATCCCCACCGAGATCCTCACACCGAGATCCTCACCCCGAGATCCCCACCGAGATCCTCACCGAGATCCTCACCCCGAGATCCCCACCGAGATCCCCACCGAGATCCTCACACCGAGATCCTCACCCCGAGATCCCCACCCCGAGATCCTCACCCCGAGATCCTCACCCCGAGATCCCCACCGAGATCCCCACCGAGATCCCCACCGAGATCCTCACACCGAGATCCTCACCCCGAGATCCTCACCCCGAGATCCTCACCCCGAGATCCCCACCGAGATCCTCACCCCGAGATCCTCACCCCGAGATCCCCACCGAGATCCTCACCGAGATCCTCACCCCGAGATCCCCACCGAGATCCCCACCGAGATCCCCACCGAGATCCCCACCGAGATCCTCACCCCGAGATCCTCACCCCGAGGTCCCCACCGAGATCCTCACCCCGAGATCCTCACCCCGAGGTCCCCACCGAGATCCCCACCGAGATCCCCACCGAGATCCCCACCGAGATCCCCACCGCGATCCCCACCGAGATCCTCACACCGAGATCCTCACCCCGAGATCCCCACCCCGAGGTCCCCACCGAGATCCCCACCCCGCATGCCGCAGTGCTTAATCGGACCTCAGTCGGATGTCGTGTCCCACGTTGATGACATCATCAGAGCAATGGAGCAGAAACAGCTAGCGTGCTAACGAAGCCGTGCTCCGGAGACGTCATCAGTAAATCACGGCGTCGACGGGTCACCCGGGTCTGGTTTTCACACTGAAGCCCAGCAGAGGCGAGCGGATTAGAACCCAGGTGGGACTGCCAGGTAGACCCTGTCCCGCTGCCCTGAGGAGCCGGTACCAGGAGCCGGTACCAGGAGCCGGTACCAGGAGCCGGTACCAGGAGCCGGTACCAGCGGGTTTTAATGGGTTTTTTGGCCGCTGGGAAACAGGTACCAGAAAACACACCACTGTAACAGACGAAGACCCGGGTCCTCCCTGACCCAGGTCCCCAGGGTGCCACAGGACCACAGATTTACAGCCAGAACCGAAGCTTAGCCTGGACTCGGTGGGACGGTTTGGTCTGCAGGACGGTACTGGACCGGACCGGACCGAGCAGGTCTGGCGGACTGAGGGTCATGAAGACGGAGACTCTGTTTCCGAAGCTTTAATTCAATCATTAACATTTTTCAAAGTGAAACCAGGATGAGGTCAGAGGTCAGAGGTCAGAGGTCACAGAGCCTCGGTCGTGTGAAGTTCTCTCAGGAAACGGTTTAAGACGGTAAACAGGACCGGTAGGCTTCTGGAGAGACTCGCTGTGGAGCGCCCCACGAAGACCTGTCCCTCCAGAAGTCACTGTCCACACTGTCCCAACTGTCCCCGCCGTCCCCGCCGTCCGCGCCGTCCACCTGGTTCCAGCCCGCCGGCCGAGTCCAGTCCTCATCACTGACGTCCGTCTCCGAGGAGTCCAACGGTCCCGCCTCCGGTCCACGGCGGTCCCCCGTCAGACGGACGGGGCCGAGGACGGGCCGTCCCCCCGGGGCCTCCAGCGGCTCCTCTGCTGCTCCGGCGCCGCCCGGAGAGCCCGGAGGCGTCCGCCGGTCCTTCCAGAAGTCGCTGTCCTCACTGTCCCCACTGTCCTCACTGTCCGGCTGGCAGTACGGTCCCGGTCCCGGTCCCGGTCCTGGTCCCGGTCCTGCAGGCCAGTCGGCGTTGTTCCGGCGGAGGACTGTGCGGCGCCGTGCGGGGCGGGCCCGCTGGACCCGGTCCCCGCCGTGGACCTCCATGTGCCGGGCGAGGAGCCGCCTCCAGGCGAAGTCTTTCCCGCAGACGGAGCAGCTGAAGCGCGTCTGCGCGCCGTGACTCCTCATGTGCAGCATCAGCGCGTCGGCGTCGGCGAAGGCGGCGTCGCACACCGAGCACGAGACGTGGGCCGCGGCTGTGCGCGCTCAGCTCCTCCCGGCTGCCGAAGCCGCGGCGGCACAGCGGGCAGCCGAAGGCGGGGCGCGGCGGCGAGGCCGGGCGGAGGCGGCCGGAGGCGGGGCGCGGCGGCGAGGCGGGGCGGAGGCAGCTGTGATCCAGCAGCCGGCGCTCGCCGGGGAAGCGGCGGTGACACACCACGCAGCGCAGCAGCCGCTCGCCGGTGTGCAGCCACATGTGGCGGGTCAGCTCTCCGCCGCCGCCCAGACGCTTCCCGCAGAAGGAGCAGCCCACTCCCTGCTGCTCCGGGTCGCCGCGCCCGTCCCAGTCCCGCTCCAGACCTGAGGCCCCTCCCCCTGCCGAAGCCCCGCCCCCTCCCCCTGCTGAGTCAGGAAGCTGAGGCTCTTCAGTCTTCACTTCAGCAGGACTGAAGGAGGAGGCGCTGATCTGGGCCTCCTGGGGCTCCTCCTTGATGAGAGGAGGTGCAGACTGGTCCTGCTCCAGGTTCTGGTCCTGATCCGGGTTCTGGTCCTGCTCCGGGTTCTGGTCCTGCTCCGGGTTCTGGTCCTGCTCCGGGTTCTGGTCCGGACGGCTCCTGTCCTCCCCCGGCAGCTGCAGGTCTGGGAGCAGAGCAGAGAGTCAGTCTGTCTTTAATGTCTTTATTTGAGCAGCAGCAGCAGTCGTCCACTCATCAGATCATATTTAAACTGCTCAAAAGGAGCATCTAGAAGTCCCAACAACTGATCAAGTCCACGTCTTCACATTTCAGTATGAGACAAATGAAGTCCCACATCCATTAAAAAAATAAAAAACTGACAAAGCCTTTACAAACATCCAACTCACACATCAGACAAGTTATATAACTAATGTATATCTGTCCTGTATTGCCTTCAGTGCATACAGTACATATTCCTGAAATATACAGTCTTAAAACAGCATCTCAGTAAACAATATATTATAATACGAGGGGGGGCCCAAAAGAAGCCGGACTGTGGTTCTAACTTTTTATTTTTTTATTTTCACATTTAATCCAAACTGTCGCCTTCCCAGTCCTCTCCTTCGGCTGGAATCCGGCGCTGCAGCCGGGTTTCCACTGCTCAGAACAGTCAGCATGCTGCTGCCGAACGGTCCCTTCAGGAGCTTCTTCCATTTTTTTTGCACCTCTTCCACGTCATCAAAGCTCCGCCCCTTCAGGTCCTGTTCATTCTTGGGAAGAGACAGAAGTCTGACGGGGCTGAATGGAGAGGACACGGCGGACGGAGCAGCAGGGCCATGCCGTTTCTCACCAGGAGCTGTTTTACCGCAGAGCCCTGTGGGTAAAACAGCCCCCCCCTCCCACAGCGCCGCCGCTTCAGCCTGACCGCCTCCCGCAGCGCCGCAGCAGGGAGGATCTTCCAGACAGCCTCCATCGTCCTCCAGCTGCCTTTCAGCTCCTGGACATGTCCACCCAGCCTGGTTCTGCTCCTGGTTCAGAGGCGCCGGAGCATTCTGGGATTTTTGGAAGGGGGGGGGGCTGTAGTAACAAACACTGGCTGTGAGCTGCCTGTGTGTCTTTGGGAGGTGACATTTTTCACAGTGATGCTTACGGCTATGCTATAGCCACATATAACGGCCACAAGTCTGAAATCAGTCTTGGTTTTTTTTTTCAACCACAGTCCGGGGACTTTGGGGTCCCCCCTCGTCGGAGGTGGGAGGTTGGAGCCTGATCAAGTCATCTCCATGCCATGTTTTTGCTCTGACCATGTACCACAGACAAGCTGAGGAGCAGGGCTGATTAGATCCACCTGGTGTGATGTGACCGCTGTGGATCTGTCTCTGCGTTGTTGTCATGACGAATCAGGCGTTTATCTTTTTGGAGGCAGTCTCCATTTATTTCTGACACACAGCAGAAACAAAAAAAATCCTCCTGTCAGCAGTCGCCACAATACCTGCCCCTAAACAGATCAATTAATGACAAAATGAATGTCTCAAAGTAAGTTTACAACAGAAATTTCTCTGGACTCAAAAGATGCCTCCCTCTCCCACAGAAATCAGACGGAACGGAGAGAATTGGCGCCAGAACGCTTCTTATAAAGGGCTGTGTTGCACGTATTATGGCGCCCAAACAAAAGTTCCACTTGCTGACGAAGCGGGATAAACAGTCAGGCATTCACTAAAACAAAAACAACCAAACAAACAAACAAGAACCAGATCCAGATTTTGTGTAATTATTAATAAAAACAAATATACATATTCTAAATACATACACATGTACAGCTGCATAACTGACCCTGTTACAGTGAGACATGGTCAGAGCAAACACATGGCCTGGAGATGCCGTGGTCAGGCTCCAACCTCCCACCTCTGCCCCTCGTATATAAGATAATATTATAGTATTATGGCGCTTGAGGCAGTGTAGTAACGCTCATCGGCCACCTGGGGTTTGGATCACATCTTGATCACATCTTCTCCTCTGAAAGTAAAGCAGATTGAAGAACATCTGACTGAGACGAGACCAGAACCAAAGGACCAGGTCCCTGAAATGAGCTTCCTCTGTCGGGGGGCATCCAGCCCTCCTACAGTCCACGTTCTTCCTGTCTGGACAGTCATGATGACATCACTGTAATTATGACATCACCGTCGTGATGATACCACTGTCACGATGACATCACAGGACAGGCTGAGCTGGTCCTGGACGCCGGCGGTCCGGCCTGCTTGTGCAGCGTCCCCAGAGCCAGATTCAGACCCCGCCGTGCCCCTGGGCAAGTTCTCTCAAAGTCCCCCTCTAAGATAAAACTCTGACGCCTACAACATCCTAAAGCACTTATTGCCCCCAAAACACACATTTAGTGTCAGAGCAGGAGCAAGTCCCCTGGTCTCAGCTGGTCCATGAGCCTCCGGCTGCACAGAAAGCAACACACTGTTTGACTCAAACAAAGCAGCCACTCTGAACACTTCAAATACTGTACCTGTGAAAATCTTGAATTTGGGTAAACAAACATATAAAGGAGGCTGAATAACAGGGACAGTGATACTGAAAGCAGGTCAAAACTTTTACTTTACTTTATTTCATTGCAGTCACAGTTCATGGACAAAAAGAAAAGATAAAATCTGAAATAATCAGCAGTTTGCCTGAAAATGCTCAAAGTGTCTTCATGACCAACATAAAGTCTCACAGCAAGAAAAAGGACGAGTTCAGAATTCTAAGAGAGACAATTATTTTTACATGTCCGTGTTTCTTAAGTGCAGTTTTGCAGTAAATAATAACAACAACAATAATAATAATAATGATAATAATAATAATGATAATAATCTAATCACGAGTTAACAGATGTATGGGAAACACTCATAAGTGCAGACATACAGCCCGTGACATGTGGACCGTTATTGTTTATAAGCAGTTTTTCTGGGTTCAGCCCGGGTCCAGGAGGAACAGGTTCACTTCTTCTCTTTACTGAAAAAACGCTGCATCGCCTCACTGAACACGTCATCACGTCCTGCTGCTTTTTCTCACAACATGCAGAGAGCCTGCAGCCCTTCTTCTTCTGTGGTGTCTGTGTAAAATAAGGTTGAACATGCAAACAGCGCCCCTCGTGGCATGAAGTGTAAATGCAGTCATGGCGTCGTGCTATTGAACGCCGAATATTGACTGCATGTAAAGCGTCACGTTGATGCAGGCCGGTAGTCGTGGGGCCCCTTTAGGTAGGTTCCAGACGTGTCGTAAATTATCCGGGGATTTCAAGCTGTGTCGCTGATACCCGCCGTCTGTCGGGCCCTCCTACCAGCAACTCGGAAAGGGCCCCATGAGGGGGGTTTTCCACACGCTGTCGTTGCGGCGTCTAGCGTAGCGCCTTTAATTTGTCATTGAAATGGTCTGATGTCAGCCGTCCCTCGGGGCCCCCTTCAGCTCGGGGCACCTCTGGCTGGAGAGAAGCAGCTGCTGCTCACTCCGCCTCCGATTTAAACAAACAAACTAACAAACAAATAAACCAAAATCAGCAGTGGATTTCACCAGAAGAGGGCCGAGGGTTTTCATAACCCCCCCCCCGTAGCTCCGCCTCTGCTCTGGTCATGCTCCTGCCCTGGGCCCCCGGAGGGCCCCTGGAGGGCCCCTGGAGGGCCCCTGGAGGGCCCCCGGAGGGCCCCCGGAGGGCCCCTGGGCAGTTGCCCAGTTGCCCTAATGGTTAATCCGGCCTTGAGCGTCCCGTCCGGCTCATCATCATCATCATCTTCATCATTCTTCAGACTGTGAGTCCATCATGGCTGAATGTCCCTGACCTGCTGGTTCAGTCTGCTCCACGTTCCAGCCTTTCTCTGACCCGGTTCAGGAGAGTCCACGTCGCTGTCCATGGTGCTGAGCGAAAAACCTCCTGATCAGCGGATTTCAGGCTGAAGCGGATCGAAAATGGTTCATATGAACACTGAGAGGATCCGCTTCACTGAGTGGATCACATTCCAGATCTGACTGATCTGGGTCGCCAACGCCGACCAGTAATCCGCTCCATGTGTCACGAAAACAGAGCACCACCAGGAAAAAGACAGAGCAGTGGACAGGAGCTAGTGGACAGGACCCAGTGGACAGGAGCTAGTGGACAGGAGCTAGTGGACAGGAGCTAGTGGACAGGAGCTAGTGGACAGGAGCTAGTGGACAGGACCCAGTGGACAGGACCCAGTGGACAGGAGCTAGTGGACAGGAGCTAGTGGACAGGAGCTAGTGGACAGGAGCTAGTGGACAGGACCCAGTGGACAGGAGCTAGTGGACAGGAGCTAGTGGACAGGAGCTAGTGGACAGGACCCAGTGGACAGGATGCCTATTGGCTGAAGCTGACCGGCGCTTTTTCGGATAACATGGGGGTCTCTGAGACGAAGGCGGGGCTCATAAATACGTCTTTTTACTGCTTTATGCTGATGTTATAGTAAGGTATGAACCAGACTGACACGTTGAAGCTCTGTTAAAAAATGATTCATACGTTGGAAACGAACGGAAACTCCGGACACCAGCTTTGAGAGAAAACAATTGATATTATTTATTTTAATTGTATCTTTTGTTAATTTATTTTAAGATTGTGCCTTTTTTGTAAGACTCTGTATTTAAAGCAGAACTATGCAACATCTTTACCTCAATAACTGTTTTTCAGAATCCCTGTGGGGGGAAACAGAGCTTCAACGTGTCAGTCTGGTTCCATACCTTACTATAATATCAGCATAAAGCAATATAAAGATGTATTTATGAGCCCCGCCTTCGTCTCATAGACCCCCATGTCATCCAAAAAAGCGCCGGTCAGCTTCAGCCAATAGGCTTCGAGCTTCCGCCTTGTCCTGCTGTCAGTCAGCGTGTGGAGCAGCCAGAGAGCACGTCGCTCGCCCAGCAGGGGAGAGTTAGCTCTGCAGCAGATATATCCACCGTCTGCTGAACATCCACCGGAAACAGCTCAACATGGAGGATGCTGCAGGACTGGAGGCTCTCATTTTCACCCCACAGATAATAGCGTGCACAATTAAAGGGGCGTGGCTTGGTCGCTCATGAAAGCAGAGGGAGGGCGGAGCCTCCAGAACGTTGGATTAAAAAAACCTCTCTCTGTCAAAACTCCGGACACGAGCTTTAAAAAAACACAGTGGGCTTCTGGAGCAGTCCAACCACCAGGCCTCGCAAGTTTTCTGGGGGAAACCCTGAATGGGGCGCAAGCTGCCCTTAAAGGACCTGTATCCTGCATTTTTAGCTCGTCCAAACCCTAGAAATGGCTCTAACATGGTAATAGTTTATCTTTGGCGGTAAGAAAAAGTCATTTTGTGTTAAACAAAGGATTTTCTGAGGTTAATTCTGAAACCTGGAAGAGAAAACGCTCAGTTTCACTGAAAATCCCGCCTCTCCCCCTGTGGACTTTGACTGACAGCTACTTCAACCAATCAGAGCTTCGTTAGCGTCTCCAAGGGTTAGCTTTAGCTCTTTAGCTTTAGCTTCTCTACACGCAAATACACATGAAAACGTCTTTTCCTGTTAGAAACTCACCAAGCGCAGACCCTCCAGACCCTCCAGACCCTCCAGACCCTCCTGACCCTTCAGACCCTCCAGACCCTCCAGACCCTTCAGACCCTCCAGACTCTTCAGACCCTCCAGACCCTCCAGACCCTCCAGACCCTTCAGACCCTCCAGACCCTCCAGACCCTCCAGACCCTTCAGACCCTCCAGACCCTCCAGACCCTTCAGACCCTCCAGACTCTTCAGACCCTCCAGACCCTCCAGACTTTTCAGACCCTTCAGACCCTCCAGACCCTCCAGACTCTTCAGACCCTTCAGACCCTCCAGACCCTCCAGACTCTTCAGACCCTCCAGACCCTCCAGACCCTCCAGACTCTTCAGACCCTCCAGACCCTCCAGACTCTTCAGACCCTCCAGACCCTCCAGACTCTTCAGACCCTCCAGACCCTCCAGACCCTTCAGACCCTCCAGACTCTTCAGACCCTCCAGACCCTCCAGACCCTCCAGACCCTTCAGACCCTCCAGACCCTCCAGACCCTTCAGACCCTTCAGACCCTCCAGACCCTCCAGACCCTTCAGACCCTCCAGACTCTTCAGACCCTCCAGACCCTCCAAACCCTCCAGACTCTTCAGACCCTCCAGACCCTCCAGACTTTTCAGACCCTTCAGACCCTCCAGACCCTCCAGACTCTTCAGACCCTCCAGACCCTCCAGACCCTCCAGACTCTTCAGACCCTCCAGACCCTCCAGACCCTCCAGACTCTTCAGACCCTCCAGACCCTCCAGACTCTTCAGACCCTCCAGACCCTCCAGACCCTCCAGACTCTTCAGACCCTCCAGACCCTCCAGACTCTTGCTCTTGCTTGATTGTTGCTTTCAGACGATGGTCAAAGTTTATCTCCATAATCCGTAAGATACAAAAAACCAGCAACGCTGATAGCAGAGGGCCTGCGGTCGGGGGGGGGGAGGGGGGGGGGGGGGGGGGGATGGGGGGGGGGGGGGGGGGGGGGTCTCCTCAGTGGAAAATGTGATTAGACCTTTTTATAGACCTTTTTCACAAAAACCGGAAATACGCAATCAGTGAGCAACTTTTCTTCCGGTCCACCGCCAAGTCCATTCACTTTCTCCGAGATGGATCCTGTTTTCAGTCCATTTCTCCAACATTTCTCCAGCATTTCCTTCGCTGATGTGGAGAGGATGGTGGAAGAGAAGTCAGTGACAAAAAGTCAAAGATGAAGAAAGGATACAGGTTTTTCCACGAAAACTTCATAGAAAAACACGAAGGTAAGTAGAGAGTTAGCATGTTAGCCTAAGTGCTACTGAACCCTAGCGACTGTACTGAGACAGACTCTTTCATGTGTAGATCCTGATAACCGTATCCGAACATTTAAGTTTCATTTGCAGCATGACGACAACCGTCTGTTCTCTTTCTGGCTGTTTCAGTGAACGTCTTTCAGATATGATATTAGACGGATGCTGTCATTGATTAGCCCAACAGCTAACAGCGTTAGCTCTCAGCTAACGTGTTTTAGTGCGTGTCTTATCATCATCATAGTATCAGATGCATTAAAAAGTCAGCTGACAGTGAGGGCAAGGTGCTGCCGGTCGTAGAGGAACAGCTAGGAGCCTCAAACCAGAGGTTTGACCACAGAGAGCAGAAGTTCCTGCTGCTGCAGCTCTCTGCTGACGGCGTCCGTCCCAGCCTTATCTTATACAGCAGCCTCGACTCCGCTCTCTTTGTCATTTCATTTCACTTCATTCCACAGGTTATAAGTCTCTACTGCTGTTATCTGTTTCTATAACAGACCTGTGGCCAGAGGAGAGCATCCCCACTCAACCAAACCAGCTGTGTGTGGTGTGTTTCTGTTGTACTGAATAAAGTCGTGTCTGTCTGTGAAAATATATTGTAAAAGTTAGTTATTTTGGAAAAAAAGGGTGGTGGTGGTGCACTACAGAGCCCCTTGCCATCAGCTGTTACCATCTCTGACCACTGACAGTGACGTATCTCCATGACGTCTTGTTCATCATTCTTCTCCATTTCTGTACAGATGACGCTTGCTGTTGACAGTGGACGTCTGATGGCGTTTTCCTGTAGCTGTGCAGCAGGAAGAGGGTTTTTCAACCACGCTGTGGCCCTGCTTCATCAGACAGCGCATTACACACAGTCTGGCCTGCAGACTGTCCTCCATCTCTGGCCTGCATGAGCTACAGCAGCGGCACAGAGCGAGGACTCAGGTGGTGTTTAATAAGGTCGTTTATTTCCTCTGTTTTCATTCAGTGCTTATGTTTACCGTATGTTGTCTTCTATATCTGCATGACATAGGTCCTTTAAACACCACAGAGGAAGAAGGAGAAGTATTTTCTTTTTGAATTAAGAGAAAGAACGTCTCCAAACCGGAGACCACTCAGAGAACTGAGACAAGAGAACAGGCGCAACAAATCCCCAGGACCAGCAGGGGGCGCCATCGAGCGGATGTTCAGTCCTGGTAAAACAGAGTCCTGATGGTTCTGGGAGACCAGACCAGGATTCTACGCTTTAAGCCCGCCACGCACTACAGGACTTTTTCAATCTTCCCCGATTCAGACACCACACACTGCGAGACACCAGAGGACAGATCGCACCCCGTCCTCCAGTGTGTGTGTCGCTCTGGAGCAGAACACACACCAGAAGACCCTTCAGCTGAGAATCGGCTCTTCACTCCAACGTGACTGTGTGCTGTTTCCCTTCATTGCTGTTTTTACATTCATCTCCACTTTCAATAACATTCATTCATTCCCTCAGTTCATTCATTCACATCGGTATCGCTCCTTCAGTGCCCCCCCCCCACCCCCCCACCCCCCCCCCCACCCCCCACCCCCCCACCCCCACCACCACCACGGACTGTCAGCACCTTGTCAGAAAATGTAAATGTTGCCGTACAGAAGAGGGAAACCGTTTCAGATCATTTTCTTATAATTTACCCTCCACATTCAATAATTCAGCTTATTAATCTGTTTGTGTGTTTTTTGTTTGTTTTTTTTTTACTTTTGAGTCCCGAGTGCAGCAGTAGAATAAAGTTATCAGCAGACCGGGTCAAATAAAAGCTACTTTTTTAAATCACCAAATATCTGTAATCATTCTTTATGTCCACAGACTGGATAGTTCACACCAGAATAAAAACTCGTTGAGCTCTGATGAGGTCAGTTTCATGACAGTCCGCTCTCTGAAGGCAGGAGTCAGCCCAAAGGTTTTTTTTCTTTTATTATTATTTTTTCTTCCCCATTCTTCCGTGATGTTTAATAACGGAGATGAATTAAAACTAGGGATGTGCGAGTACCGATACCAGGTATCGGTATCGGGCCGATACTGGCCTTATTTCAAAGTATCGGGTACTCGTGAAGGCTCCCGATACCAGCCGCCGATACTCACGGCAAGAAACCCCCACACGTAGTGAGCCCTCCTCACCAGCAGGTGGCGGTAGTGCAGCCGAATGGGATGCAAGCTGCCGACAAACATGACAGAGGAAGAAGCTCCTCTCTGGGAGTCGCTGACAGGCGCAGGGCTACACTGAGCGGGTTGACTCTCCATGAGTCTCATCCAGAGCAGAGACAACAGGATGAATCCAGAACGGCTGCTCGTCTCACCAGAACCGCCGGTGTGGAAATTCTGTTATATCAGTGAAAACGAGCCGAGCTTTGCAGAATGCTAACTCTGCTATGCTAAAATTGCTAAAGGAGGAGCGCGATGTTGTTCATTTCCCACTAGTAATTTGTTGAAACACCTCAGGGAAGCTTGTGGAGAGTCTGACGCTGTTGAGCTGGAAAAAAGAAAACTCCTGCAGCAACTCGACGGCAAACTCTGCAGAAGACCGAGAAACTGAAGAGCAGAGATCCGAGAGCAGCACAGAGAACAGCAGCAGCTCTTTAAACTTCTATCTTTGACTTTAGTTCATAAAAAAATCATTAAAATTAGTACATTTAAAAACCTTAGTTTATGTAAAGTGGAAAACTGTTTTATCTTGCACTTAATTTCATTTGAAAACCGTTAAAATAAGTTCATTTTAAAAAGTGTAGAACTTAGAGTTGTTAGTTTACGTCTTGTAATTCAGTTCATTTAAAAAAAACTTAAAATTCAGAGAAACTGTTTTATCTTGCACTTAATTTCATTTAAATAAGTGTGAACTCAGAGCTGTTTGTTTTATTTTTCAGACTATTATTTTGGACTTAAACATCGTGGCTGGGCTGCCTTTTATTAGAAATAACATTCATTTTCAAAAATAATCTGTCATTGCATTATTTTAAATTTTATGTATATAAAGGATCGGTTTGCGAGTATCGGTATCGGTGAGTACTGAAGATGAAGTACTCGGTATCGGTCTGAAAAAAAGTGGTATCGCACATCCCTAATCAAAACATTGGGATTGTTGCAGGACTGGCGGAGATGCAGATATTAGATCGGAGTTTGGGTCTGAATGGAGGAAACGGTTCATCCAGCAGCGACAGGATGAACCTTCACTTCCTGTACAGCTGAGTTCAGAGCTCCGGCTCTTCTGTTTCACTGACATATAGTGAATATATTTCACAGACATACATTCATCCAGCTCTGACAGCTGAGAGGGGATTTTTTTAAGCAGCAGCACCTTGGTGAGACGGAGCTGTTCAGCCAATCAGAGAGCTTTATTTGGAGGTGTGGACAGCTCTACTCGGAGCTGATCGGCGCCTCTCGGAGCTCCACACACCACAGGATCTGCGACCGGAAATATTAAACATGTTCATGATCTACCATCTCCCCTTCCGACGCCTCCCGAGAGGCTCCGACCGGAAACATCTCTGGGAACCCCCGCACACCGGAGGAGGATCGGACCGAACTCATTAGCATACTCCCGACGATCGGACCCTGTCGGCTTCGATCGGGAGGAGAAGATCGGGGCAAAACTCGGCCGATCATCCTGTGGTGTGTGGAGGCCTTCAGTTCAGCAGAGCTTTTGTCCGAAGCAACGTACCAGACTGAGGACAGTGCAGCTTTCAGTGTCCTGCTCAAGGACACTTTGACATGCAGACAGGGGGAGACGGGTATGGAGGGAATTTGTGTCTTTATTTTTCAATCAAAAAAAAGTTCTCCAATCGCAAAACAAGTTTTCAATCAGAAAAAACTTCACTTCAATAAAAAAAATTAAAAAAACCCGTTTCCAATCAAAGAAAAAACTTGTTCAAACCCCAAAAAAGAATTGGATACCCCAAAAAACGGCATATAAACACGTTTTTTCTTAGAAATTTTCTTTTTGGTTGAAAATACATTTTTTGATTGAAGTCCTATTTTTGGATTTGAGCCATATTATGGGTAGGACATAGGGACGAGCGAGTACACCACTATCTGTTCACCCATCCAAACTATCTGTATTCGTATCTGTACTCGGAGGGGGCGTGGTCTGAACCGGAAGTGGGCGTGGTTTAACCGGAAATGGGGTGGGGCAGAAATTGGCACACTCTTAAGTCTGAAATTGATATGGATTGCTCAGAAGTTGCTGTATTTATTGTTCATTTGAAAGCTATTTACAGAACTGTCTCAATGATACAATTTACAAGTTGTTTTTTTTATTTTAGTCAGAACATGAACATTTTTAAAGTTATATAAATGATTATTTATTCACACAACAGCCTCAGAATAAAGATTTGAATATTTTTGGTCACAATAGTGAAGGAACTATTTACAGAACAAGTATTTTATTGAGTCAGAACATGAATATTTTTAGTTGTATGAATGAATTTACATAACAGCTTCTCTAGAAATGCTGTCTGGACTCCAGCTGGAGTCCAAGGAAAGGAACAGGTCTTCCTGGTTTGGGACTGCCTCCCCCCACGGTCCCCACCGGAATCTCCCCGGTGTCCCGGAAAATCTGTGATCCCCCCTGCTGAGCTTCCTGGTCCTGTCCGGCTGCAGCCCGATCGTAGTGGACCTGGTCCAGTTATCATCTGTCTCCCACAGATCAGCCTCCCGCTGGAGCACCAGCCCACATTATTATGAAAAAGAAGAGAAAAAAAAGGAGAAACAAAACCGCGAGGGAAAACGAAACTTAACCCCCTCCCCGGGAAAAAAAAACCGAGCGTGCACAATCGCGCGACGTTTCGACCTTAAAAGGTTTTCTTCTGGCACAATGCAGCTACAAAGAAATAAAATGCGTAATTTTTAATTTAGCAGCACTGATTGGTTCTCTCTCAGTCTCAGTGGAGCAGGAGCAGAATGAAGGACCAATGAGGATCTCCCATCAGCACGAGGACGAATCATGACGGACAAAGCTCGGGTTATACTCGGATTCGGAAAAAATGCATTATCCGTAACGAGTACTCGTTTAAAACGAGTATTGGGCTCACCCCTAGTAGGACATTTGTTTCTTTATTATTAAGATGTAACTTCAATCAAAAAAAATGTTTTCAATCAAAGCAAAAAAAAAGATGTTCGGAGTGTTTCGACTTTGTTTTGACATTCAAACACCTTTTTTTCCGATCAAAGTGAAAAAAGTTTTGAAGCCTGTTTTTTGATTGAATCGTTTTGACGCAAACGTCCCGCAGTGGGCGGAGCTTCTCCGCTGGTCGGCCATGTTTGAGTGACAGGTGTCCCCACCAATGAGAATCTCTCCAGAAGAAGCTCGAGGCTGGAAGCAGCTGCTGGTGTGTGCGGGGAAGTCCGTTTCTTTTTGCAGCTGTCGTCACGCTGTTGCATTGTGGGATTGTTCAGGTCTCGCTTGCGAGCTGCTTTCTGTGATCCTCCTTTCTGAGTGCGGCAGTATTTCTTCAAAACGAGAAGATCCTGTTGTGTGAAAGGTCTTCCCACTGGGCCTCAGCGGCGCCAAAACTAATAAAGACCAGACTGAAGGAGGTTCTTCCACTGACTGCAGTGCAAATTAAAGAATGACATTAATGATGGTGCGATCTGCTGAGTCTGGATACCAGAACCCGCCCCGCCCCGACCCGACCCGCCCCGCCCCGCCCCGACCCGCCCCGACCCGACCCGCCCCGCCCCGCCCCGACCCGACCCGACCCGACCCGGCTCCTCACGTCAGGATCCTGACAGAAACCCGACCATCATCCCGGACTGGACCAGAGAAATGCCAGGAAGGAAGAATGTTCTGAGGATTCATCAGTTTCTTCAGAGAAGGGAGGATTCACTGTCAGGCTTAACTCCGCACCAGTGTTGCCAACTTAGCGACTTTGTCGCTATATTTAGCGACTTTTCAGACTCCTCCAGCGACTTTTTTTTTAAAAAGCGACTAGCGACAAATTTAGCGACTTTTTCTGGCGCTCTGGAGACGTGACAGGACGTGTCGTTGCTGAGCAGCGGGTGCTGCGTGAGCCCTTCCCCCGTCTCAAAGCACTCACAAGCGGTCAGTGTCACGCGCTCCCTGCTGCAGTCGGAGCCCCCCCCCCCCGCTCCGCCTCCACGCTTCAAATGAATCGAGCGTGCGCAGATCCGCCGCTGCTCCCGTCCTGGGCCACAGAGCCGGATGGACATGTAAATGTTTCTCCACTGTCACATTTTTGTCAGTTAATTTGCAGTTCTAAACATATTTAGGCTGTTTTTAGCTCATTTTTGCTTCTCCCACGACGTTGTTCCTCTCTCCTACAGCGTCCATTACAATTACATGCAAATTGCCAAATTATGCAAATTAGGCGATGACGTCATATAGCGACTTCTAGCGACTTTTAGGACAGCCAATAGCGAGTTTTCTCACTGGGGAGTTGGCAACACTGCTCCGCACTCCGGCAGGAGCCGGTCCGCACACAAACGCACCGACATGACGGCGAGCGCTCGCCGCTGACCGGCGCGTCCCGGCTGCGCCGAGCTGAGCGGGCGGGGACTGACCTGCTCTGCTCAGCAGCACTCGGGGCTGGAGCACGGCGTCCAGCAGCCTCCTCTGGCCCCGCAGCTCCCGCTCGGAGCGCTCCAGCCGCTCCTCGTACTCCGCCACGGTCTCCTCCAGCAGAGCGACGATCTCCTCCGCAGCCGCCGCCAGCCGCTCGGGGAGCAGCGCTCTCAGCGCCGGGAGCTCCGCCGCTTCTCCTCCTTCCTCCAGCCGCAGCAGGAGGTCTGCGGCGGCGGCGCCCATCCGCTCATGGACCGACGCCCGCAGCAGCTGCACGGCGCACATTCTGCGGCTTCTCCGCTCTCTGCAGCCCGGGACGGAGACGTAAACACTCCGACTTCCGGTCCGCAGGAGCCGTGGAGGAGCCGTGGAGCCCCCTGCTGGACGGGGGGAGGAACAGCTGGAGGAGAGGAGGAACAGCTGGAGGAGGGAGGAACAGCTGGAGGAGAGGAGGAACAGCTGGAGGGGGGAGGAACAGCTGGAGGAGAGGAGGAACAGCTGGAGGAGAGGAGGAACAGCTGGAGGGGGGAGGAACAGCTGGAGGAGAGGAGGAACAGCTGGAGGAGAGGAGGAACAGCTGGAGGGGGGAGGAACAGCTGGAGGAGAGGAGGAACAGCTGGAGGGGGGAGGAACAGCTGGAGGAGAGGAGGAACAGCTGGAGGGGGGGAGGAACAGCTGGAGGAGAGGAGGAACAGCTGGAGGGGGGGAGGAACAGCTGGAGGAGAGGAGGAACAGCTGGAGGAGAGGAGGAACAGCTGGAGGGGGGGAGGAACAGCTGGAGGAGAGGAGGAACAGCTGGAGGGGGGGGAGGAACAACTGGAGGAGAGGAGGAACAGCTGGAGGGGGGAGGAACAGCTGGAGGAGAGGAGGAACAGCTGGACGGGGGGAGGAACAGCTGGAGGAGAGGAGGAACAGCTGGAGGAGAGGAGGAACAGCTGGAGGAGAGGAGGAACAGCTGGAGGAGGGGGAGGAACAGCTGGAGGGGGGAGGAACAGCTGGAGGAGAGGAGGAACAGCTGGAAGAGGAGGAGGAACAGCTGGAGGAGAGGAGGAACAGCTGGAGGAGAGGAGGAACAGCTGGAGGGGGGGAGGAACAACTGGAGGAGAGGAGGAACAGCTGGAGGGGGGGAGGAACAGCTGGAGGAGAGGAGGAACAGCTGGACGGGGGGAGGAACAGCTGAGGAGGGGAGGAACAGCTGGAGGAGGGGGAGGAACAGCTGGAGGAGAGGAGGAACAGCTGGAGGAGAGGAGGAACAGCTGGAGGAGAGGAGGAACAGCTGGAGGAGAGGAGGAACAGTTGGACAGGGGGAGGAACAGCTGGAGGAGAGGAAGAACAGCTGGAGGGGGGAGGAACAACTGGAGGAGAGGAGGAACAGCTGGAGGAGGGGGAGGAACAGCTGGAGGGGGGGAGGAACAGCTGGAGGAGGGGGAGGAACAGCTGGAGGAGGGAGGAACAGCTGTAGGAGGAGGAGGAACAGCTGGAGGGGGAAGGAACAGCTGGGGGGAACAGCTGGAGGGGGGGAGGAACAGCTGGAGGAGAGGAGGAACAGCTGGAGGAGGGGAGGAACAGCTGGACGGGGGGAGGAACAGCTGGAGGAGAGGAGGAACAGCTGGAGGAGGGGAAGGAACAGCTGGAGGAGAGGAGGAACAGCTGGAGGAGAGGAGGAACAGCTGGAGGAGGGGGAGGAACAGCTGGAGGAGGGGGAGGAACAGCTGGAGGAGAGGAGGAACAGCTGGAGGAGAGGAGGAACAGCTGGAGGAGAGGAGGAACAGTTGGACAGGGGGAGGAACAGCTGGAGGAGAGGAGGAACAGCTGGAGGGGGGAGGAACAACTGGAGGAGAGGAGGAACAGCTGGAGGAGGGGGAGGAACAGCTGGAGGGGGGGGGGAACAGCTGGAGGAGGGGGAGGAACAGCTGGAGGAGGGAGGAACAGCTGTAGGAGGAGGAGGAACAGCTGGAGGGGGAAGGAACAGCTGGGGGGAACAGCTGGAGGGGGGGGAGGAACAGCTGGAGGAGAGGAGGAACAGCTGGAGGAGGGGAGGAACAGCTGGACGGGGGGAGGAACAGCTGGAGGAGAGGAGGAACAGCTGGAGGAGGGGAGGAACAGCTGGAGGAGAGGAGGAACAGCTGGAGGGGGGAGGAACAGCTGGAGGAGAGGAGGAACAGCTGGAGGAGGGGGAGGAACAGCTGGAGGAGGGGGAGGAACAGCTGGAGGAGAGGAGGAACAGCTGGAGGAGAGGAGGAACAGCTGGAGGAGAGGAGGAACAGCTGGAGGAGAGGAGGAACAGTTGGACAGGGGGAGGAACAGCTGGAGGAGAGGAAGAACAGCTGGAGGGGGGAGGAACAACTGGAGGAGAGGAGGAACAGCTGGAGGAGGGGGAGGAACAGCTGGAGGGGGGGAGGAACAGCTGGAGGAGGGGGAGGAACAGCTGGAGGAGGGAGGAACAGCTGTAGGAGGAGGAGGAACAGCTGGAGGGGGAAGGAACAGCTGGGGGGAACAGCTGGAGGGGGGGAGGAACAGCTGGAGGAGAGGAGGAACAGCTGGAGGAGGGGAGGAACAGCTGGACGGGGGGAGGAACAGCTGGAGGAGAGGAGGAACAGCTGGAGGAGGGGAGGAACAGCTGGAGGAGAGGAGGAACAGCTGGAGGAGAGGAGGAACAGCTGGAGGAGGGGGAGGAACAGCTGGAGGAGGGGGAGGAACAGCTGGAGGAGAGGAGGAACAGCTGGAGGAGAGGAGGAACAGCTGGAGGAGAGGAGGAACAGCTGGAGGAGAGGAGGAACAGTTGGACAGGGGGAGGAACAGCTGGAGGAGAGGAAGAACAGCTGGAGGGGGGAGGAACAACTGGAGGAGAGGAGGAACAGCTGGAGGAGGGGGAGGAACAGCTGGAGGGGGGGAGGAACAGCTGGAGGAGGGGGAGGAACAGCTGGAGGAGGGAGGAACAGCTGTAGGAGGAGGAGGAACAGCTGGAGGGGGAAGGAACAGCTGGGGGGAACAGCTGGAGGGGGGGAGGAACAGCTGGAGGAGAGGAGGAACAGCTGGAGGGGGGGAGGAACAGCTGGAGGGGGGGAGGAACAGCTGGAGGAGAGGAGGAACAGCTGGAGGAGGGGAGGAACAGCTGGAGGAGAGGAGGAACAGCTGGAGGGGGGGGGAACAGCTGGAGGAGAGGAGGAACAGCTGGAGGAGGGGGAGGAACAGCTGGAGGAGGGGGAGGAACAGCTGGAGGAGAGGAGGAACAGCTGGAGGAGAGGAGGAACAGCTGGAGGAGAGGAGGAACAGCTGGAGGAGAGGAGGAACAGTTGGACAGGGGGAGGAACAGCTGGAGGAGAGGAAGAACAGCTGGAGGGGGGAGGAACAACTGGAGGAGAGGAGGAACAGCTGGAGGAGGGGGAGGAACAGCTGGAGGGGGGGAGGAACAGCTGGAGGAGGGGGAGGAACAGCTGGAGGAGGGAGGAACAGCTGTAGGAGGAGGAGGAACAGCTGGATGGGGAAGGAACAGCTGGGGGGAACAGCTGGAGGGGGGGAGGAACAGCTGGAGGAGAGGAGGAACAGCTGGAGGAGGGGAGGAACAGCTGGACGGGGGGAGGAACAGCTGGAGGAGAGGAGGAACAGCTGGAGGAGAGGAGGAACAGCTGGAGGAGAGGAGGAACAGCTGGAGGAGAGGAGGAACAGTTGGACAGGGGGAGGAACAGCTGGAGGAGAGGAAGAACAGCTGGAGGGGGGAGGAACAACTGGAGGAGAGGAGGAACAGCTGGAGGAGGGGGAGGAACAGCTGGAGGGGGGGGAGGAACAGCTGGAGGAGGGGGAGGAACAGCTGGAGGAGGGAGGAACAGCTGGAGGAGGAGGAGGAACAGCTGGAGGGGGAAGGAACAGCTGGGGGGAACAGCTGGAGGGGGGGAGGAACAGCTGGAGGAGAGGAGGAACAGCTGGAGGAGGGGAGGAACAGCTGGACGGGGGGAGGAACAGCTGGAGGAGAGGAGGAACAGCTGGAGGAGGGGAGGAACAGCTGGAGGAGAGGAGGAACAGTTGGAGGGGGGAGGAACAGCTGGAGGAGAGGAGGAACAGCTGGAGGGGGGAGGAACAACTGGAGGAGAGGAGGAACAGCTGGAGGAGAGGAGGAACAGCTGGAGGAGGGGGAGGAACAGCTGGAGCCCCCTGCTGGACGGGGGGAGGAACAGCTGGAGGAGAGGAGGAACAGCTGGAGGAGAGGAGGAACAGCTGGACGGGAGAGGAACAGCTGGAGGAGGGGGAGGAACAGCTGGAGCCCCCTGCTGGACGGGGGGGAGGAACAGCTGGAGGAGAGGAGGAACAGCTGGAGGGGGAAGGAACAGCTGGAGGAGGGGGAGGAACAGCTGGACGGGGGGAGGAACAGCTGGAGGAGAGGAGGAACAGCTGGAGGAGAGGAGGAACAGCTGGAGGGGGAAGGAACAGCTGGAGGAAAGGAGGAACAGCTGGAAGAGGAGGAGGAACAGCTGGAGGAGAGGAGGAACAGCTGGAGGAGAGGAGGAACAGCTGGACGGGGGGGCAGCTGGAGCCCCCTGCTGGAGGGGGGAGGAACAGCTGGAAGGGGGGAGGAACAGCTGGAGGGGGGGGAGGAACAGCTGGAGGAGAGGAGGAACAGCTGGAGGAGAGGAGGAACAGCTGGACGGGGGAGGAACAGCTGGAGGAGAGGAGGAACAGCTGGAGGAGGGGGAGGAACAGCTGGAGGAGGGAGGAGGAACAACTGGAGGGGGGGGAGGAACAGCTGGAGCCCTCTGCTGGACGGGGGGAGGAACAGCTGGAAGAGGGGAGGAACAGCTGGAGGAGAGGAGGAACAGCTGGAGGAGAGGAGGAACAGCTGGACGGGGGAGGAACAGCTGGAGGGGGAAGGAACAGCTGGAGGAGGGGAGGAACAGCTGGAGGAGGGAGGAGGAACAACTGGAGGGGGGGAGGAACAGCTGGAGGGGGGGAGGAACAGCTGGAGGAGGGAGGAGGAACAGGAGGAACAGCTGGAGGGGGAAGGAACAGCTGGAGGGGGGGAGGAACAGCTGGAGGAGAGGAGGAACAGCTGGACGGGGGGGGGCAGCTGGAGCCCCCTGCTGGAGGGGGGAGGAACAGCTGGAAGAGGGGAGGAACAGCTGGAGGGGGGGAGGAACAGCTGGAGGGGGGGAAGGAACAGCTGGAGGAGGGGGAGGAACAGCTGGAGGGGGGGAAGGTACAGCTGGAGGAGGGGGAGGAACAGCTGGAGGAGAGGAGGAACAGCTGGAGGAGGGGAGGAACAGCTGGAGGGGGGAGCACCGTGCCTGCTGGCGGCCATCTTGGGTGGGGACCTCGCTTCCGCAGCACATTGAAGAACAACAAGCTTCACCATCAGGTGATCATAAATCCATCAATTTTCACCTTCTATTCCAGTTTATTATAAACATCAGACATGGACACGCACACACACACACACACACACAAACACACACACACCACACACACACACACCACACACACACACACACACACACACAAAGAGAACCAGATGACTGTTCAGGCTGCTTATAATAATAATAATAATAAATTTTATTTGTATAGCGCTTTTCAAGGTACTCAAAGTCGCTTCACAATACAGCAAATTAAGTTAAAACCAACACCATAAAATCAACAGCAGGAAAGAATATAAAACATTAAACATTAAAAGCAGTTCTGAACAGGGGGGTTTTGAGTTCTTTCTTGAAGGTGGGGGTCGGAGCAGTCTCAGACAGGTGGGGGGGCGATGGAGGAGGCTCTGTCTCCCCAGGTTCAGAGCCTGGTCCCACCTGGCAGGGACAGCAGGGTGGAGGTGAGGAGATGGAGGATGAGGGTGGAGCAGGTCTGTGGGGGGTGGAGGGCCAGGTGATGGAGGGTGGAGCAGGTCTGTGAGGGGTGGAGGGCCAGGTGATGGAGGGTGGAGCAGGTCTGTGGGGGGTGGAGGGCCAGGTGATGGAGGGTGGAGCAGGTCTGTGGGGGTGGAGGGCGGTGATGGAGGGTGGAGCAGGTCTGTGAGGGAGGGAGGGCCAGGTGATGGAGGGTGGAGCAGGTCTGTGGGGGGTGGAGGGCCAGGTGATGGAGAGCTCTGAAGGTGACCAGGAGGAGTTTGAAGCGGAGCGCTGGGGGACGGGGAGCTGGTGGAGCTGGTGGAGCTGGTGGAGCTGGTGGAGCTGGTGGAGCTGGTGGAGGACCGGGGGGATGTGTTGACGGAGCGGGTGTGGGTGAGGAGGCGGGCAGCGGGGTTCTGAATGTACTGCAGTTTATTGAGGGTTCTGGATGGAGAACCGGAGAGAACGCTGCTGCGGGCCTGGATTCTGGAAGTGATGAAAGCCTGGATTAAAGTTTCAGCAGCAGAGAAGGAGAGTGATGGGCGGAGCCAGAGAGTGATGGGCGGAGCCAGAGAGTGATGGGTGGAGTCAGAGAGTGATGGGCGGAGCCAGAGAGTGATGGGCGGAGTCAGAGAGTGATGGGCGGAGTCAGAGAGTGATGGGCGGAGTCAGAGAGTGATGGGTGGAGTCAGAGAGTGATGGGCGGAGCCAGAGAGTGATGGGCGGAGTCAGAGAGTGATGGGCGGAGCCAGATAGTGATGGGCGGAGTCAGAGAGTGATGGGCGGAGCCAGAGAGTGATGGGCGGAGCCAGAGAGTGATGGGTGGAGTCAGAGAGTGATGGGCGGAGCCAGAGAGTGATGGGCGGAGTCAGAGAGTGATGGGCGGAGTCAGAGAGTGATGGGCGGAGTCCAGCTCTGTTCCTGAGGTGGAGGAATGCGGTCCGGGTTCTGTGTTTGATGTGGTTCTGGAATGACAGAGCGGGTCCAGGAGAACCCTGAGGTTGTGGATCAGCGGGGATGGAGAGAGCGTGGAGTTCTCAAAGTTGAAGGTGAACTGTTGTGCAGATCTGGTGATGTTGTGAGGACCGATGATGATGATGACGTCTGTTTTGTCACTGTTTCGTTTGAGAAAGTTGAGATTCATCCATGTGTTGATGTCTGTGAGGCGCTGGGTGGGGGGGGGGGGGGGTGTATGGATGTGGTTTAGGGTTTTATTGAGAGAATTGGTTTCAGGATGCATATTGAATTACTGTTTTAGATATGACTGTATGATTCTGATCATCATTATTATATTACATTGTTCTATGTTGTTATCACATTATTAGAATTAACATTGTTGTATTTAAATGTTATATTGCTTATGATGATTATTGCTATTATCTTTTAATTGTCACAATATTGCTGTTTCCATATTATACTCATATTTATTTAGATTTTTTATTTTGATTCATACTGAGTTTTAACATGATAAATACCATAAACAGTAAAGCCTGGGATGCAACATCTGTCTCATTAAAACCATCTGCATCTCTACAAACTACTATAAACTGCTCGAGCTATAAACTCCTGGTTTATTGATGTTTAGTTCTGCAACGGCGTCCAGCATCAGCGTCTCATCAGATCCAGTCTGAGCGTGCTCCGGTCTTCCGGTCAGGTTTAGCCTCCTCTGAAGTCAGCCTCCTCTGGGAAGGATAAAAGCTGCAACTTGTACTATTTTAACCCAAAAAAAAAAACCTTAAACAGAGAAAATAAAATAACTGAGAGCTCAAAATGAATCAGAATGAATAAAGTGATGATTTCATATCAGCTTTAAGATGGATAATGTTTATGGTTTGTTCCAGAACCCGAGCAGCAGGACTCATCAGTCCTGTATTTGGGCCTGAAGAGGCTCTCCGCTCGGTTCTTCCTGCAGCAGCAGGAACAGGCGAATGATGTGAATCAGCTGTTTCCTGTGGAGGACTCAGTCTGTCTCTGGTTATTTCACCAGCAGCTCTGCATCTTCTCTCTATAAACTCTTTACCAGCGAAACCGATTCTGCAGGATCTGCTTCCATCAGAAGGTCCAGAGAGACAAACAGTCCAACACCTTGAGAAGATTTAGTTTTTAAAACGTCCAGCGTCCTGTCAGAGCCGCAGGAGACGTTTTCCCTCTGGACCGAGCGTCCACCCGGCTCCGTCCTCTGGACGTGTCTCCGGCTGGAGGACGTCTTCTGGTTTCAGGACCCCTGAATGTTTGAGAGATTGTGTCTTCCAGTCGAGGTGGTTCTGGTTCTGATGTGCTCTGCTGGTTCTCGTCCTGTTCTAGCGGTTGAGTTTCACTGATATTCATTTTATTTCCTGATGACGGAGTGAAGGACGGGAATGACTGCATCAGTTTGGGTCTGCTCCGCACAGCACGCCACTTCCTGCCGTCTCCCGGGGACGCCGGTCCCCGTCACGTCTCTGTTTGGTCTCACATGTGGTTCCAAGGGTTCCGTGGTGAACGGGCACAGCCCGGTGCCTCTTCCCAGAGGAAAGCTCCGATCAGCCGCCGCCGGCTGGAACCCGGGACGCTCACGCTGTTTCATGGTTTCACGGAAGCCTCAATCACGCAAGAAACTCCGGTTCACCGAGCCGAAGCCGATCCTGCGTCCTGCTGACCCCTGCTGACCCCTGCTGACCCCTGCTGCCACCTTCTCTTTGTATATGAATAATGCAAAGAATCTAGTCCAGGGACGGGGACTTGAACCAGCAGCACCAGAGGGCCGCGTCAGACCCAAACCGAACCAGACGCGATAAAACTGCCTTTTTACACGTTTTTATATGTTCACTGGCCCAACACACAGCACAGTGACGTCACATTTTCACGCTCAAATGCAAGTATAAAAGCTGTAATCTTCTTTAAAATGAGAAAACAAAAAGTTTGAAACCAATAAAAAATAACCACTTACTGTTTTTTGTTTTTTTTTGTGCAAAGGGCTCTTATGAATAAAACATACAAATCAACCCTTTTCAGACGGCAGGGAGCCGCTGAAAAACAGAACATTCATTAAATTACAGAAATTATTTTGTGAATTTTGTGAAACTACACTTTTTTTTCTTTTTTTTTTTACGTTTTAACATTCATACACGAAAAATACAAATCAACTCATCTCAAAGGCGAACGGCAGCGCATCATATTATATAATGGCGGCGACTTCAGTTAAAATCCTTCATTGCAGACCAGGTCTCTGAGCGGACCAGGTCTCTGAGCGGACCAGGTCTCTGAGCGGACCAGGTCTCTGAGCGGACCAGGTCTCTGAGCGGACCAGTCTCTGAGCGGACCAGGTCTCTGAGCGGACCAGGTCTCTGAGCGGACCAGGTCTCTGAGCGGACCAGGTCTCTGAGCGGACCAGTCTCTGAGCGGACCAGGTCTCTGAGCGGACCAGGTCTCTGAGCGGACCAGGTCTCTGAGCGGACCAGGTCTCTGAACGGACCAGGTCTCTGAGCGGACCAGTCTCTGAGCGGACCAGGTCTCTGAGCGGACCAGGTCTCTGAGCGGACCAGGTCTCTGAACGGACCAGGTCTCTGAGCGGACCAGTCTCTGAGCGGACCAGGTCTCTGAGCGGACCAGGTCTCTGAGCGGACCGGTCTCTGAGCGGACCAGCGGCTCGTTTTCTTCTCCCTCGCTCTTCACCATGGCGGTCTGTCTCTTCCTCGCTGGTGTAGAGAAGGGCGTCTCCATGCAGGCTGCCACCTGGTGGCCAAAGTCTGTCATTA
Organism: Salarias fasciatus; assembly: GCF_902148845.1. Taxonomy (NCBI): domain Eukaryota; kingdom Metazoa; phylum Chordata; class Actinopteri; order Blenniiformes; family Blenniidae; genus Salarias; species Salarias fasciatus. The sequence goes on from NC_043765.1 coordinate 69,841, forward strand.
CAACTGAATCGGTGCAGCAAAAGACACATTTTATCATTTTAAAAAATTAAACCGGGCCGAATGCGGCCCGTGGGCCGCCAGTTGTCCATCCCTGATCTACTCTATTCGGCTGGACTGCACCTGAAAAAGATCTTTTGAGAGTAAAGGGCCTCTGGAAACGCTTCACCAACGTTACTCTGATTGTTCTCGTCTCTGGATCCTTCACTCGGTTTTCTTTTTAAGTTTCCAGAACTTTGATATATTGAGATCCTCCTTCGGAGAATCTGTTTCAGAACCTGATTTTTCTTGGTTTCATGCATAGTCAAAATAATTATTTCATTTCTGGTTTTTGTGATTTCCTCCAATAAATCCTGTTAATCGTTTTTTCTTAGGTTTTTTTTCCTCTAATTTGTTTTGCAATTCTCCCAGTTTCTCCTTCCTCATCTTTTTGTACGGGAGGATTTTGCTTCAGCCTCCCTGTCAGAGGGCCTGGGGGGGGGTGGGGGGGGGGGTCTCACCTGTAGGAGGGGAGGGGCCTTCGTCTGCTGTCCAGTCCGAGTCCGTTCTTCTGGCAGCAGAGGTGAAAACACCGACCATGTCTTTATCGTCTCCACTGCCCCGAACATTTCCGATATTTCATAGAAAAGAAATCCCTCGGAACATTTCGCCTCGCCTCAGACGTCTCTTCCAGCTCTTCAGAGAGGAAAAGATGAACTGAAGGGAAAAGAGAGTCCAGGAAACCGCTCCCCATCGGTCTCCTTTCCCTTTTCCAGAGTTTCCTGAGATCATTCAGCTCCTGGTGCCTGAAGGCCTGGAGTCTCTGTAGACCCGGGTCCGGTCCTTATGGGTCCTGGTCCTGTTTGGGTGACAGACGTAGGACCTGCTCCAGAAGGGTCTGCGGGGGCTGGATGTCGGTCGGCGGCAGTGGCCTCCTCCACCGGGCCGTACAGCGGCGCCCCCTCTGGAGGAAAGACTCACCTTTGCTGAACCGGGTTCAGAACCGGATTTTCTTTCGTACAGAACCAGACTCTCCTCCGCCTCCTCTTCCTGCTGCTCAGAGCTTCAGGTGCATCACAATCCAGGTTCTACTGAACGAAGCCCGGGTTCTGCCTGGACTGAGGACTTCCTGCTTCGTCCTGCTGCCGGCCGCTTCGGCATGACGGGCGGAGGCTCTGGAGCATTTAGATCCCCACCCCGAGATCCCCACTCCGAGATCCCCACCCCGAGATCCTCACCCCGAGATCCTCACCCCGAGATCCCCACCCCGAGATCCCCACCCCGAGATCCTCACCCCGAGATCGCCACCGAGATCCCCACCGAGATCCTCAGATCCCCACCCCGAGATCCTCACCCCGAGATCCTCACCGAGATCCCACCCCGAGATCCTCACCCCGAGATCCCCACCCCGAGATCCCCACCCCGAGATCCCACCCCGAGATCCTCACCCCGAGATCCCCACCCCGAGATCCCCACCCCGAGATCCTCACCCCGAGATCCTCACCGAGATCCCCACCCCGAGATCCCCACCCCGAGATCCTCACCCCAAGATCCCCACCGAGATCCCCACCGAGATCCTCAGATCCCCACCCCGAGATCCTCACCCCGAGATCCCCACCGAGATCCCCACTCCGAGATCCTCACCCCGAGATCCCCACCCCGAGATCCTCACCCCGAGATCCTCACCCCGAGATCCCCACCGAGATCCCCACCGAGATCCTCAGATCCCCACCCCAAGATCCCCACCCCGAGATCCTCACCCCGAGATCCTCACCGAGATCCCCACCCCGAGATCCCCACCCCGAGATCCCCACCGAGATCCCCACCGAGATCCTCACCCCGAGATCCTCACCCCGAGATCCTCACCCCGAGATCCTCACCCCGAGATCCTCACCCCGAGATCCCCACCGAGATCCCCACCGAGATCCTCACACCGAGATCCTCACCCCGAGATCCCCACCCCGAGATCCCCACTGAGATCCTCACCGAGATCCCCACCGAGATCCTCAACGAGATCCCCACCGAGATCCCCACCGAGATCCCCACCCCGCATGCCGCAGTGCTTAATCGGACCTCAGTCGGATGTCGTGTCCCACGTTGATGACATCATCAGAGCAACGGAGCAGAAACAGCTAGCGTGCTAACGAAGCCGTGCTCCGGAGACGTCATCAGTAAATCACGGCGTCGACGGGTCACCCGGGTCTGGTTTTCACACTGAAGCCCAGCAGAGGCGAGCGGATTAGAACCCAGGTGGGACTGCCAGGTAGACCCTGTCCCGCTGCCCTGAGGAGCCGGTACCAGGAGCCGGTACCAGGAGCCGGTACCAGGAGCCGGTACCAGGAGCCGGTACCAGGAGCCGGTACCAGCGGGTTTTAATGGGTTTTTTGGCCGCTGGGAAACAGGTACCAGAAAGCACACCACTGTAACAGACGAAGACCCGGGTCCTCCCTGACCCAGGTCCCCAGGGTGCCACAGGACCACAGATTTACAGCCAGAACCGAAGCTTAGCCTGGACTCGGTGGGACGGTGTGGTCTGCAGGACGGTACTGGACCGGACCGGACCGAGCAGGTCTGGCGGACTGAGGGTCATGAAGACGGAGACTCTGTTTCCGAAGCTTTAATTCAATCATTAACATTTTTCAAAGTGAAACCAGGATGAGGTCAGAGGTCAGAGGTCAGAGGTCACAGAGCCTCGGTCGTGTGAAGTTCTCTCAGGAAACGGTTTAAGACGGTAAACAGGACCGGTAGGCTTCTGGAGAGACTCGCTGTGGAGCGCCCCACGAAGACCTGTCCCTCCAGAAGTCACTGTCCACACTGTCCAAACTGTCCCCGCCGTCCCCACCGTCCGCGCCGTCCACCTGGTTCCAGCCTGCCGGCCGAGTCCAGTCCTCATCACTGACGTCCGTCTCCGAGGAGTCCAACGGTCCCGCCTCCGGTCCACGGCGGTCCCCCGTCAGATGGACGGGGCCGAGGACGGGCCGTCCCCCCGGGGCCTCCAGCGGCTCCTCTGCTGCTCCGGCGCCGCCCGGAGAGCCCGGAGGCGTCCGCCGGTCCTTCCAGAAGTCGCTGTCCTCACTGTCCCCACTGTCCTCACTGTCCGGCTGGCAGTACGGTCCCGGTCCCGGTCCCGGTCCTGCAGGCCAGTCGCCGTTGTTCCGGCGGAGGACTGTGCGGCGCCGTGCGGGGCGGGCCCGCTGGACCCGGTCCCCGCCGTGGACCTCCATGTGCCGGGCGAGGAGCCGCCTCCAGGCGAAGTCTTTCCCGCAGACGGAGCAGCTGAAGCGCGTCTGCGCGCCGTGACTCCTCATGTGCAGCATCAGCGCGTCGGCGTCGGCGAAGGCGGCGTCGCACACCGAGCACGAGACGTGGGCCGCGGCGTGCGCGCTCAGCTCCTCCCGGCTGCCGAAGCCGCGGCGGCACAGCGGGCAGCCGAAGGCGGGGCGCGGCGGCGAGGCCGGGCGGAGGCCGCCGGAGGCGGGGCGCGGCGGCGAGGCGGGGCGGAGGGGGCCGGAGGCGGGGCGCGGCGGCGAGGCCGGGCGGAGGCAGCTGTGATCCAGCAGCCGGCGCTCGCCGGGGAAGCGGCGGTGACACACCACGCAGCGCAGCAGCCGCTCGCCGGTGTGCAGCCACATGTGGCGGGTCAGCTCTCCGCCGCCGCCCAGACGCTTCCCGCAGAAGGAGCAGCCCACTCCCTGCTGCTCCGGGTCGCCGCGCCCGTCCCAGTCCCGCTCCAGACCTGAGGCCCCTCCCCCTGCCGAAGCCCCGCCCCCTCCCCCTGCTGAGTCAGGAAGCTGAGGCTCTTCAGTCTTCACTTCAGCAGGACTGAAGGAGGAGGCGCTGATCTGGGCCTCCTGGGGCTCCTCCTTGATGAGAGGAGGTGCAGACTGGTCCTGCTCCAGGTTCTGGTCCTGATCCGGGTTCTGGTCCTCCTCTGGGCTCTGGTCCTGCTCCAGGTTCTGGTCCTGCTCCGGGTTCTGGTCCTCCTCTGGGCTCTGGTCCTGCTCCAGGTTCTGGTCCTGCTCCGGGTTCTGGTCCGGACGGCTCCTGTCCTCCCCCGGCAGCTGCAGGTCTGGGAGCAGAGCAGAGAGTCAGTCTGTCTTTAATGTCTTTATTTGAGCAGCAGCAGCAGTCGTCCACTCATCAGATCATGATATTTAAACTGCTCAAAAGGAGCATCTAGAAGTCCCAACAACTGATCAAGTCCACGTCTTCACATTTCAGTATGAGACAAATGAAGTCCCACATCCATTAAAAAAATAAAAAACTGACAAAGCCTTTACAAACATCCAACTCACACATCAGACAAGTTATATAACTAATGTATATCTGTCCTGTATTGCCTTCAGTGCATACAGTACATATTCCTGAAATATACAGTCTTAAAACAGCATCTCAGTAAACAATATATTATAATATGAGGGGGGCCCAAAAGAAGCCGGACTGTGGTTCTAACTTTTCATTTTTTTATTTTCACATTTAATCCAAACTGTCGCCTTCCCAGTCGTCTCCTTCGGCTGGAATCCGGCGCTGCAGCCGGGTTTCCACTGCTCAGAACAGTCAGCATGCTGCTGCCGAACGGTCCCTTCAGGAGCTTCTTCCATTTTTTTTGCACCTCTTCCACGTCATCAAAGCTCCGCCCCTTCAGGTCCTGTTCATTCTTGGGAAGAGACAGAAGTCTGACGGGGCTGAATGGAGAGGACACGGCGGACGGAGCAGCAGGGCCATGCCGTTTCTCACCAGGAGCTGTTTTACCGCAGAGCCCTGTGGGTAAAACAGCCCCCCCCTCCCACAGCGCCGCCGCTTCAGCCTGACCGCCTCCCGGAGCGCCGCAGCAGGGAGGATCTTCCAGACAGCCTCCATCGTCCTCCAGCTGCCTTTCAGCTCCTGGACATGTCCACCCAGCCTGGTTCTGCTCCTGGTTCAGAGGCGCCGGAGCATTCTGGGATTTTTGGAAGGGGGGGGACTGTAGTAACAAACACTGGCTGTGAGCTGCCTGTGTGTCTTTGGGAGGTGACATTTTTCACAGTGATGCTTAAGGCTATGCTGTAGCCACATATAACGGCCACAAGTCTGAAATCAGACTTGTTTTTTTTTTTTTCAACCACAGTCCGGGGACTTTGGGGTCCCCCCTCGTCAGCGGTGGGAGGTTGGAGCCTGATCAAGTCATCTCCATGCCATGTTTTTGCTCTGACCATGTACCACAGACAAGCTGAGGAGCAGGGCTGATTAGATCCACCTGGTGTGATGTGACCGGTGTGGATCTGTCTCTGCGTTGTTGTCATGACGAATCAGGCGTTTATCTTTTTGGAGGCAGTCTCCATTTATTTCTGACACACAGCAGAAACAAAAAAAATCCTCCTGTCAGCAGTCGCCACAATACCTGCCCCTAAACAGATCAATTAATGACAAAATGAATGTCTCATAATAAGTTTACAACAGAAATTTCTCTGGACTCAAAAGATGCCTCCCTCTCCCGCAGAAATCAGACGGAACGGAGAGAATTGGCGCCAGAACGCTTCTTATAAAGGGCTGTGTTGCACGTATTATGGCGCCCAAACAAAAGTTCCACTTGCTGACGAAGCGGGATAAACAGTCAGGCATTCACTAAAACAAAAACAACCAAACAAACAAACAAGAACCAGATCCAGATTTTGTGTAATTATTAATAAAAACGAATATACATATTCTAAATACATACACATGTACAGCAGCATAACTGACCCTGTTACAGTGAGACATGGTCAGAGCAAACACATGGCCTGGAGATGCCGTGGTCAGGCTCCAACCTCCCACCTCTGCCCCTCGTATATAAGATAATATTATAGTATTATGGCGCTTGAGGCAGTGTAGTAACGCTCATCGGCCACCTGGGGTTTGGATCACGTCTTGATCACATCTTCTTCTCTGAAAGTAAAGCAGATTGAAGAACATCTGACTGAGACGAGACCAGAACCAAAGGACCAGGTCCCTGAAATGAGCTTCCTCTGTCGGGGGGCATCCAGCCCTCCTACAGTCCACGTTCTTCCTGTCTGGACAGTCATGATGACATCGCCGTCATGATGACATCACTGTAATTATGACATCACCGTCGTGATGATACCACTGTCACGATGACATCACAGGACAGGCTGAGCTGGTCCTGGACGCCGGCGGTCCGGCCTGCTTGTGCAGCGTCCCCAGAGCCAGATTCAGACCCCGCCGTGCCCCTGGGCAAGTTCTCTCAAAGTCCCCCTCTAAGCTAAAACTCTGACGCCTACAACATCCTAAAGCACTTATTGCCCCCAAAACACACATTTAGTGTCAGAGCAGGAGCAAGTCCCCTGGTCTCAGCTGGTCCATGAGCCTCCGGCTGCACAGAAAGCAACACACTGTTTGACTCAAACAAAGCAGCCACTCTGAACACTTCAAATACTGTACCTGTGAAAATCTTGAATTTGGGTAAACAAACATATAAAGGAGGCTGAATAACAGGGACAGTGATACTGAAAGCAGGTCAAAACTTTTACTTTAATTATTTCATTGCAGTCACAGTTCATGGACAAAAAGAAAAGATAAAATCTGAAATAATCAGCAGTTTGCCTGAAAATGCTCAAAGTGTCTTCATGACCAACATAAAGTCTCACAGCAAGAAAAAGGACGAGTTCAGAATTCTAAGAGAGACAATTATTTTTACATGTCCGTGTTTCTTAAGTGCAGTTTTGCAGTAAATAATAACAACAACAATAATAATAATAATGATAATAATAATAATGATAATAATCTAATCACGAGTTAACAGATGTATGGGAAACACTCATAAGTGCAGACATACAGCCCGCGACATGTGGACCGTTATTGTTTATAAGCAGTTTTTCTGGGTTCAGCCCGGGTCCAGGAGGAACAGGTTCACTTCTTCTCTTTTACTGAGAAAACGCTGCATCGCCTCACTGAACACGTCATCACGTCCTGCTGCTTTTTCTCACAACATGCAGAGAGCCTGCAGCCCTTCTTCTTCTGTGGTGTCTGTGTAAAATAAGGTTGAACATGCAAACAGCGCCCCTAGTGGCATGAAGTGTAAATGCAGTCATGGCGTCGTGCTATTGAACGCCGAATATTGACTGCATGTAAAGCGTCACGTTGATGCAGGCCGGTAGTCGTGGGGCCCCTTTAGGTAGGTTCCAGACGTGTCGTAAATTATCTGGGGATTTCAAGCTGTGTCGCTGATACCCGCCGTCTGTCGGGCCCTCCTACCAGCAACTCGGAAAGGGCCCCATGAGGGGGGTTTTCCACACGCTGTCGTTGCGGCGTCTAGCGTAGCGCCTTTAATTTGTCATTGAAATGGTCTGATGTCAGCCGTCCCTCGGGGCCCCCTTCAGCTCGGGGCACCTCTGGCTGGAGAGAAGCAGCTGCTGCTCACTCCGCCTCCGATTTAAACAAACAAACTAACAAACAAATAAACCAAAATCAGCAGTGGATTTCACCAGAAGAGGGCCCGAGGGTTTTCATAACCCCCCCCCGTAGCTCCGCCTCTGCTCTGGTCATGCTCCTGCCCTGGGCCCCCGGAGGGCCCCTGGAGGGCCCCTGGAGGGCCCCTGGAGGGCCCCCGGAGGGCCCCCGGAGGGCCCCTGGGCAGTTGCCCAGTTGCCCTAATGGTTAATCCGGCCTTGAGCGTCCCGTCCGGCTCATCATCATCATCATCTTCATCATTCTTCAGACTGTGAGTCCATCATGGCTGAATGTCCCTGACCTGCTGGTTCAGTCTGCTCCACGTTCCAGCCTTTCTCTGACCCGGTTCAGGAGAGTCCACGTCGCTGTCCATGGTGCTGAGCGAAAAACCTCCTGATCAGCGGATTTCAGGCTGAAGCGGATCGAAAATGGTTCATATGAACACTGAGAGGATCCACTTCACTGAGTGGATCACATTCCAGATCTGACTGATCTGGGTCGCCAACGCCGACCAGTAATCCGCTCCATGTGTCACGAAAACAGAGCACCACCAGGAAAAAGACAGAGCAGTGGACAGGAGCTAGTGGACAGGACCCAGTGGACAGGACCCAGTGGACAGGAGCTAGTGGACAGGACCCAGTGGACAGGACCCAGTGGACAGGAGCTAGTGGACAGGACCCAGTGGACAGGACCCAGTGGACAGGAGCTAGTGGACAGGACCCAGTGGACAGGACCCAGTGGACAGGAGCTAGTGGACAGGACCCAGTGGACAGGATGCCTATTGGCTGAAGCTGACCGGCGCTTTTTCGGATAACACTGGGGTCTCTGAGACGAAGGCGGGGCTCATAAATACATCTTTTTACTGCTTTATGCTGATGTTATAGTAAGGTATGAACCAGACTGACACGTTGAAGCTCTGTTAAAAAATGATTCATACGTTGGAAACGAACGGAAACTCCGGACACCAGCTTTGAGAGAAAACAATTGATATTATTTATTAGGGACCGAGCCCGAGGGCGAGGTGGCCTCAACTGAGGCCACCTTGCCTGAGGGCAAGGCCTCTATTGTTCTTCGTCCGTTTGTTTCTTATTATTTTACTGTCGCACTCGAGCACTAATTTGACCCCCTAAACATGCACGAAAACTCACCAAATTTGGCACGGACATCCGGACCGGTGGGCACTTGATATAATGAAAAAATTAACCCTATAACCTCATCTGCTCTCTAGCGCCACCTAGAAACAGTAAAATAGCCACAGCAACCATTAGGAATGTCGCAGAGAGACCAAATCGATGTGGATGCGTTCGTCTCCTCGAGATCTAAAAGTCTCTCATTGACAAAAATGTCCTAAACCCAACAGGAAGTCCACTATTTCCCTTTCAGTGTAAAATTTGGCAAAAAATGACTCCTCCTTTAAAAATTATCTGCTCCGAGACCGCTTGTCGTGGAGACGTCAGGTTGGTGCCAAATAAAAGAGGACAAGTGTCTCTCCCAAAGTTGTTAAAAACTTTTTCAAAAGTCTCAGGGTGTGGATTTTATTAACCCTTAAAGTTTGAAGTCTGAAAACGCACTTGCAACACTACAATGGACAGTGCGACCCGCACGAATGTCGCAGGGAAATAAAATCAACATGGATGAGTTCGTCTCATCGAGCTCTACAATTTACCAAGAGACATACCTATACCTAAATCCAACAGGAAGTCCGCTATTTCCTGTCAAATCAAATGTGCCTCAAAACACTTTTCACTCAAAAACCACTAATATGGACTGTTTCACCCTTCACAGTGTGGTACAGAGAAAAGAAACATATGCACGCGTTCGTGTCATCGAGATCTACAACTTTCTCACTCGTGCCTATGACCTAAATGCAACAGGAAGTCCGTCATTCACACTTTCTGCTCAAAATTTTGCTCAAATTTTGCTCAAAAACTCTCTCCTTCTTCATCACTTAAGCCTCCCGTTTCAAAACTATAAGTCTGACTGCTCTGAAAAGCTCTACAGTGAAAGACAACTAAATTTCCTATCACTTTCTGACATTGTTTGCTCACTTTGGTCCACGGAAATGCATTTCCCCAGCTGTTTTGACCAAAGAGAAACTGTGTGTCTGCCGAGTCACACTCTAACATCATGTGACCTACTTATGCCATATATGGGCATTGAGCCTCAGGGCTGATCTGAGAGCTGCTGTAAAACATTCTGCATGTTGTCCCTGCTTTCCACAGTAGATGGCGCTCCGTGACCATAAATCACACGAGTGATGGATTGCTGCTCAAACAGGCAAATGAATGTATGGAATCACACTCACATGGATATATTGGTGTTTGACATAGTGGAGCAGACATGACTATCAAAATCAGAGCCTCACACCCCATATTTTTGCAAAATATGACATTTTTAACAAAGCACAGGGATAATTTCAAATTCAACAGTGTTAAAGGGCAACTCCGGTTTTTTTGATACCTGGACCTTATTTATAGGTGTGTGCCTGCTCATATACTCACTCAGACAAACATGGTGCAGCTTGGATTCCTTCAGAAGTTATTTAAATCCAACCGATTCAGCGGGGGCCACGGCAATGGAGCTTCCCGCACTGCAATCCATTGAAGTGGCCCCTGCTGAATCAGATGACAGATGCTAACAGCTACATGTTAGCGGATGGGAGATGCTAACAGCTACATGTTAGCGGATGGGAGATGCTAACAGCTACATGTTAGCGGATGACAGATGCTAACAGCTACATGTTAGTGGGTGGGACATGCTAACAACTCCATGTTAGCGGATAGGAGATGCTGACAGCTACATGTTAGCGGATGGGAGATGCTAACAGCTACATGTTAGCATGGGACATGCTAACAACTCCATGTTAGCGGATGAGAGATGCTAACAGCTACATGTTAGCGGATGCAAGATGCTAACAGCTACATGCTAGCGGGTGAGAGATGCTAACAGCTACATGCTAGCGGGTGAGAGATGCTAACAGCTACATGCTAGCGGGTGAGAGATGCTAACAGCTACATGCTAGCGGGTGAGAGATACGAGATGCTAACAGCTATATGCTAGCGGATGGAAGATGCTAACAGCTACATGTGAGCGGATGGGAGATGCTAACAGCTACATGCTAGCGGATGGGAGATGCTAACAGCTACATGTTAGCGGATGGAAGATGCTAACAGCTACATGCTAGCAGATGGGAGATGCTAACAGCTACATGCTAGCGGGTGAGAGATGCTAACAGCTACATGCTAGCAGGTGAGAGATGCTAACAGCTACATGCTAGCGGGTGAGAGATACGAGATGCTAACAGCTATATGCTAGCGGATGGAAGATGCTAACAGCTACATGTGAGCGGATGGGAGATGCTAACAGCTACATGCTAGCGGATGAGAGATGCTAACAGCTACATGTTAGCGGATGGAAGATGCTAACAGCTACATGCTAGCAGATGGGAGATGCTAACAGCTACATGTTAGCGGATGGAAGATGCTAACAGCTACATGCTAGCGGATAGGAGATGCTAACAGCTACATGTTAGCGGATGGAAGATGCTAACAGCTACATGCTAGCACGTGAGAGATGCTAACAGCTACATGCTAGCGGGTGAGAGATGCTAACAGCTACATGCTAGCGGGTGAGAGATACGAGATGCTAACAGCTACATGCTAGCGGATGGAAGATGCTAACAGCTACATGTTAGCGGATGGAAGACGCTAACAGCTACATGCTAGCAGATGGGAGATGCTAACAGCTACATGTTAGCGGATGGGAGATGCTAACAGCTACATGTTAGCGGATGACAGATGCTAACAGCTACATGTTAGTGGGTGGGACATGCTAACAACTCCATGTCAGTGGATAGGAGATGCTAACAGCTACATGTTAGCGGATGGGAGATGCTAACAGCTACCTGTTAGCGGATGGGAAATGCTAACAGCTACATGTTAGCGGACGGGAGATGCTAACAGCTACATGTTAGCAAATGGGAGATGCTAACAGCTACATGTTAGCGGATGACATATGCTAACAGCTACATGATAGCAGACGGGAGATGCTAACAGCTACATGATGGCGGAAGGGAGATGCTAACAGCTGCATGTGAGCGGATGGGAGATGCTAACAGCTACATGTGAGTGGATGGGAGATGCTAACAGCTACTTGCTCACGGATGAGAGATGCTAACAGCTACTTGCTAGCGGATGAGAGATGCTAACAGCTACCTGTTAGCAGATGGGGGATGCTAACAGCTACATGTTAGCGGATGACAGATGCTAAAAGCTCCACGTCAGTGGATTGGGGATGCTAACAACTCCATGTTAGTGGGTGAGAAAGTGCTGGAAGTCTATGGAGGAGCAAGGTTCCCAGTGACCTGGACTTCGGTCATCAAGGTACGAGGACGACCTCAGTCGGGCCACCTTGCCAGAGGGCGAGGTCCCGTCCAATGCCGCTTGCGGCTTTATTTTAATTGTATCTTTTGTTAATTTATTTTAAGATTGTGCCTTTTTGTAAGACTCTGTATTTAAAGCAGAACTATGCAACATCTTTACCTCAATAACTGTTTTTCAGAATCCCTGTGGGGGGAAACAGAGCTTCAACGTGTCAGTCTGGTTCCATACCTTACTATAATATCAGCATAAAGCAATATAAAGATGTATTTATGAGCCCCGCCTTCGTCTCATAGACCCCCATGTTATCCGAAAAAGCGCCGGTCAGCTTCAGCCAATAGGCTTCGAGCTTCCGCCTTGTCCTGCTGTCAATCAAAGTGTGGAGCAGCCAGAGAGCACGTCGCTCGCCCAGCAGAGGAGAGTTAGCTCTGCAGCAGATATATCCACCGTCTGCTGAACATCCACCGGAAACAGCTCAACATGGAGGATGCTGCAGGACTGGAGGCTCTCATTTTCACCCCACAGATAATGCGCGTACATTATTAAAGGGGCGTGGCTTGGTCGCTCATGAAAGCAGAGGGAGGGCGGAGCCTCCAGAACGTTGGATTAAAAAAACCTCTCTCTGTCAAAACTCCGGACAGGAGCTTTAAATAAACACAGTGGGCTTCTGGAGCAGTCCAACCACCAGGCCTCGCAAGTTTTCTGGGGGAAACCCTGAATGGGGCGCAAGCTGCCCTTAAAGGACCTGTATCCTGCATTTTTAGCTCGTCCAAACCCTAGAAATGGCTCTAACATGGTAATAGTTTATCTTTGGCGGTAAGAAAAAGTCATTTTGTGTTAAACAAAGGATTTTCTGAGGTTAATTCTGAAACCTGGAAGAGAAAACGCTCCGTTTCACTGAATCCCGCCTCTCCCCCTGTGGACTTTGACTGACAGCGAACTTCGACCAATCAGAGCTTTGTTAGCGTCTCCAAGGGTTAGCTTTAGCTCTTTAGCTTTAGCTTCTCTACACGCAAATACACATGAAAACGTCTTTTCCTGTTAGAAACTCACCAAGCGCAGACCCTCCAGACCCTCCAGACCCTCCAGACCCTCCAGACCCTTCAGACCCTCCAGACCCTCCAGACCCTCCAGACCCTCCAGACCCTTCAGACCCTCCAGACCCTCCAGACCCTTCAGACCCTTCAGACCCTCCAGACTCTTCAGACCCTCCAGACCCTCCAGACTCTTCAGACCCTCCAGACCCTTCAGACCCTCCAGACTCTTCAGACCCTCCAGACCCTCCAGACCCTTCAGACCCTCCAGACTCTTCAGACCCTCCAGACCCTCCAGACCCTCCAGACCCTTCAGACCCTCCAGACTCTTCAGACCCTTCAGACCCTCCAGACTCTTCAGACCCTTCAGACCCTCCAGACCCTCCAGACCCTCCAGACCCTCCAGACCCTTCAGACCCTCCAGACTCTTCAGACCCTCCAGACCCTCCAGACCCTCCAGACCCTTCAGACCCTCCAGACCCTTCAGACCCTTCAGACCCTCCAGACCCTCCAGACCCTTCAGACCCTCCAGACCCTTCAGACCCTCCAGACTCTTCAGACCCTCCAGACCCTCCAGACTCTTCAGACCCTTCAGACCCTCCAGACCCTTCAGACCCTCCAGACCCTTCAGACCCTCCAGACCCTCCAGACCCTTCAGACCCTCCAGACCCTTCAGACCCTCCAGACCCTCCAGACCCTCCAGACCCTTCAGACCCTCCAGACCCTCCAGACCCTCCAGACCCTTCAGACCCTTCAGACCCTCCAGACCCTCCAGACCCTCCAGACCCTTCAGACCCTCCAGACCCTCCAGACCCTCCAGACCCTTCAGACCCTTCAGACCCTTCAGACCCTCCAGACCCTCCAGACCCTCCAGACCCTTCAGACCCTCCAGACCCTCCAGACCCTTCAGACCCTCCAGACCCTTCAGACCCTCCAGACCCTCCAGACCCTTCAGACCCTCCAGACCCTCCAGACCCTCCAGACCCTTCAGACCCTCCAGACCCTCCAGACCCTCCAGACCCTTCAGACCCTTCAGACCCTTCAGACCCTCCAGACCCTCCAGACCCTCCAGACCCTTCAGACCCTTCAGACCCTTCAGACCCTCCAGACCCTCCAGACCCTCCAGACCCTTCAGACCCTCCAGACCCTCCAGACCCTTCAGACCCTTCAGACCCTCCAGACCCTCCAGACCCTCCAGACCCTTCAGACCCTTCAGACCCTTCAGACCCTCCAGACCCTCCAGACCCTTCAGACCCTTCAGACCCTTCAGACCCTCCAGACCCTTCAGATCCTCCAGACCCTTCAGACCCTCCAGACCCTCCAGACCCTCCAGACCCTTCAGACCCTCCAGACCCTTCAGACCCTCCAGACCCTCCAGACCCTCCAGACCCTTCAGACCCTTCAGACCCTTCAGACCCTCCAGACCCTCCAGACCCTCCAGACCCTCCAGACCCTCCAGACCCTTCAGACCCTTCAGACCCTCCAGACCCTCCAGACCCTCCAGACCCTCCAGACCCTTCAGACCCTTCAGACCCTTCAGACCCTTCAGACCCTTCAGACCCTCCAGACCCTTCAGACCCTTCAGACCCTCCAGACCCTCCAGACCCTTCAGACCCTCCAGACCCTCCAGACCCTCCAGACTCTTCAGACCCTCCAGACCCTCCAGACCCTCCAGACTCTTGCTCTTGCTTGATTGTTGCTTTCAGACGATGGTCAAAGTTTATCTCCGTAGTCCGTAAGATACAAAAAATCAGCAACGCTGATAGCAGAGGGCCTGCGGTCGGGGGGGGGGGGGGGGGGGGGGGATGGGGGGGGATGGGGGGGGTCTCCTCAGTGGAAAATGTGATTAGACCTTTTTATAGACCTTTTTCACAAAAACCGGAAATACGCAATCAGTGAGCAACTTTTCTTCCGGTCCAGCGCCAAGTCCGTTCACTTTCTCCGAGACGGGTCGTGTTTTCAGTCCATGTCTCCAACATTTCTCCAGCATTTCCTTCGCTGATGTGGAGAGGATGGTGGAAGAGAAGTCAGTGACAAAAAGTCAAAGATGAAGAAAGGATACAGGTTTTTCCACGAAAACTTCATAGAAAAACACGAAGGTAAGTAGAGAGTTAGCATGTTAGCCTAAGTGCTACTGAACCCTAGCGACTGTACTGAGACAGACTCTTTCATGTGTAGATCCTGATAACCGTATCCGAACATTTAAGTTTCATTTGCAGCATGACGACAACCGTCTGTTCTCTTCCTGGCTGTTTCAGTGAACGTCTTTCAGATATGATATTAGACGGATGCTGTCATTGATTAGCCCAACAGCTAACAGCGTTAGCTCTCAGCTAACGTGTTTTAGTGCGTGTCTTATCGTCATCATAGTATCAGATGCATTAAAAAGCCAGCTGACAGTGAGGGCAAGGTGCTGCCGGTCGTAGAGGAACAGCTAGGAGCCTCAAACCAGAGGTTTGACCACAGAGAGCAGAAGTTCCTGCTGCTGCAGCTCTCTGCTGACTGCCGTCCATCCCAGCCTTATCTTATACAGCAGCCTCGACTCCGCTCTTTTCTTTGTCCTTTTATTTCACTTCATTCCACAGGTTATAAGTCTCTACTGCTGTTATCTGTTTCTATAACAGACCTGTGGCCAGAGGAGAGCATCCCCACTCAACCAAACCAGCTGTGTGTGGTGTGTTTCTGTTGTACTGAATAAAGTCGTGTCTGTGTGTGAAAATATATTGTAAAAGTTAGTTATTTGGGGGATAAAAAGGGTGGTGGTGGTGCACTACAGAGCCCCTCGCCATCAGCTGTTACCATCTCTGACCACTGACAGTGACGTATCTCCATGACGTCTTGTTCATCATTCTTCTCCATTTCTGTACAGATGACGCTTGCTGTTGACAGTGGACGTCTGATGGCGTTTTCCTGTAGCTGTGCAGCAGGAAGAGGGTTTTTCAACCACGCTGTGGCCCTGCTTCATCAGACAGCGCATTACACACAGTCTGGCCTGCAGACTGTCCTCCATCTCTGGCCTGCATGAGCTCCAGCAGCGGCACAGAGCGAGGACTCAGGTGGTGTTTAATAAGGTCGTTTATTTACTCTGTTTTCATTCAGTGCTTATGTTTACCGTATGTTGTCTTCTATATCTGCATGACATAGGTCCTTTAAACACCACAGAGGAAGAAGGAGAAGTATTTTCTTTTTTAATTAAGAGAAAGAACGTCTCCAAACCGGAGACCACTCAGAGAACCGAGACAAGAGAACAGGCGCAACAAATCCCCAGGACCAGCAGGGGGCGCCATCGAGCGGATGTTCAGTCCTGGTAAAACAGAGTCCTGATGGTTCTGGGAGACCAGACCAGGATTCTACGCTTTAAGCCCGCCACGCACTACAGGACTTTTTCAATCTTCCCCGATTCAGACACCACACACTGCGAGACACCAGAGGACAGATCGCACCCCGTCCTCCAGTGTGTGTGTCGCTCTGGAGCAGAACACACACCAGAAGACCCTTCAGCCGAGAATCAGCTCCTCACTCCAACGTGACTGTGTGCTGTTTCCCTTCATTGCTGTTTTTACATTCATCTCCACTTTCAATAATATTCATTCATTCCCTCAGTTCATTCATTCACATCGGTATCGCTCCTTCAGTGCCCCCCACCCCCCCCCCCCCCCCCCCCCCCCCCCCCCCCCCCCCCCCACCACCACCACCACGGAGCACGGACTGTAAATGTTGAAAATGTAAATGTTGCCGTACAGAAGAGGGAAACAGTTTCAGATCATTTTCTTATCATTTACCCTCCACATTCAATAATTCAGCTTATTAATCTGTTTGTGTGTTTTTTTTGTTTTTTTTTTACTTTTGAGTCCCGAGTGCAGCAGTAGAATAAAGTTATCAGCAGAGCGGGTCAAATAAAAGCTACTTTTTTAAATCACCAAATATCTGTAATCATTCTTTATGTCCACAGACTGGATAGTTCACACCAGAATAAAAACTCGTTGAGCTCTGATGAGGTCAGGTTCATTCCAGTCCGCTCTCTGAAGGCAGGAGTCAGCCCAAAGGTTTTTTTTCTTTTATTATTATTTTTTCTTCCCCATTCTTCCGTGATGGTTAATAACGGAGATGAATTAAAACTAGGGATGTGCGAGTACCGATACCAGGTATCGGTATCGGGCCGATACTGGCCTTATTTCAAAGTATCGGGTACTCGTGAAGGCTCCCGATACCAGCCGCCGATACTCACGGCAAGAAAACCCCCACGCGTAGTGAGCCCTCCTCACCAGCAGGTGGCGGTAGTGCAGCCGAATGGGATGCAAGCTGCCGACAAACATGACAGAGGAAGAAGCTCCTCTCTGGAGCTGACAGGCAGGGCTACACTGAGCGGGTTGATTCTCCATGAGTCTCATCCAGAGCAGAGACAACAGGATGAATCCAGAACGGCTGCTCGTCTCACCAGAACCGCCGGGGTGGAAATTCTGTTATATCAGTGAAAACGAGCCGAGCTTTGCAGAATGCTAACTCTGCAATGCTAAAATTGCTAAAGGAGGAGCGCGATGTTGTTCATTTCCCACTAGTAATTTGTTGAAACACCTCAGGGAAGCTTGTGGACGAGAGTCTGACGCTGTTGAGCTGGAAAAAAAGAAAACTCCTGCAGCAACTCGACGGCAAACTCTGCAGAAGACCGAGAAACTGAAGAGCAGAGATCCGAGAGCAGCACAGAGAACACCAGCAGCTCTTTAAACTTCTATCTTTGACTTTAGTTCATAAAAAAAATCATTAAAATTAGTACATTTAAAAACCTTAGTTTATGTAAAGTGGAAAACTGTTTTATCTTGCACTTAATTTCATTTGAAAACCGTTAAAATAAGTTCATTTTAAAAAGTGTAGAACTTAGAGTTGTTTCTTTACGTCTTGTAATTCAGTTCATTTAAAAAAAACTTAAAATTCAGAGAAACTGTTTTATCTTGCACTTAATTTCATTTAAATAAGTGTGAACTCAGAGCTGTTTGTTTTATTTTTCAGACTATTATTTTGGACTTAAACATCGTGGCTGGGCTGCCTTTTTATTAGAAATAACATTCATTTTCAAAAATAATCTGTCATTGCATTATTTTAAATTTTATGTATATAAAGGATCGGTTTGCGAGTATCGGTATCGGTGAGTACTGAAGATGAAGTACTCGGTATCGGTCTGAAAAAAAGTGGTATCGCACATCCCTAATCAAAACATTGGGATTGTTGCAGGACTGGCGGAGATGCAGATATTAGATCGGAGTTTGGGTCTGAATGGAGGAAACGGTTCATCCAGCAGCGACAGAATGAACCTTCACTTCCTGTACAGCTGAGTTCAGAGCTCCGGCTCTTCTGTTTCACTGACATATAGTGAATATATTTCACAGACATACATTCATCCAGCTCTGACAGCTGAGAGGGGATTTTTTTAAGCAGCAGCACCTTGGTGAGACGGAGCTGTTCAGCCAATCAGAGAGCTTTATTTGGAGGTGTGGACAGCTCTACTCGGAGCTGATCGGCGCCTCTCGGAGCTCCACACACCACAGGATCTGCGACCGGAAATATTAAACATGTTCATGATCTACCATCTCCCCTTCCGACGCCTCCCGAGAGGCTCCGACCGGAAACATCTCTGGGAACCCCCGCACACCGGAGGAGGATCGGACCGAACTCATTAGCATACTCCCGACGATCGGACCCTGTCGGCTTCGATCGGGAGGAGAAGATCGGGGCAAAATTCGGCCCGATCATCCTGTGGTGTGTGGAGGCCTTCAGTTCAGCAGAGCTTTTGTCCGAAGCAACGTACCAGACTGAGGACAGTGCAGCTTTCAGTGTCCTGCTCAAGGACACTTTGACATGCAGACAGGGGGAGACGGGTATGGAGGGAAATTTGTGTCTTTATTTTTCAATCAAAAAAAAGTTTCTCCAATCGCAAAACAAGTTTTCAATCAGAAAAAACTTCACTTCAATAAAAAAAATTAAAAAAAACCGTTTCCAATCAAAGAAAAAACTTGTTCAAACCCCAAAAAAGAATTGGATACCCCAAAAAACGGCATATAAACACGTTTTTTCTTAGAAATTTTCTTTTTGGTTGAAAATACATTTTTTGATTGAAGTCCTATTTTTGGATTTGAGCCATATTATGGGTAGGACATAGGGACGAGCGAGTACACCACTATCTGTTCACCCATCCAAACTATCTGTATTCGTATCTGTACTCGGAGGGGGCGTGGTCTGAACCGGAAGTGGGCGTGGTTTAACCGGAAATGGGGTGGGGCAGAAATTGGCACACTCTTAAGTCTGAAATTGATATGGATTGCTCAGAAGTTGCTGTATTTATTGTTCATTTGAAAGCTATTTACAGAACTGTCTCAATGATACAATTTACAAGTTGTTTTTTTTATTTTAGTCAGAACATGAACATTTTTAAAGTTATATAAATGATTATTTATTCACACAACAGCCTCAGAATAAAGATTTGAATATTTTTGGTCACAATAGTGAAGGAACTATTTACAGAACAAGTATTTTATTGAGTCAGAACATGAATATTTTTAGTTGTATGAATGAATTTACATAACAGCTTCTCTAGAAATGCTGTCTGGACTCCAGCTGGAGTCCAAGGAAAGGAACAGGTCTTCCTGGTTTGGGACTGCCTCCCCCCACGGTCCCCACCGGAATCTCCCCGGTGTCCCGGAAAATCTGTGATCCCCCCTGCTGAGCTTCCTGGTCCTGTCCGGCTGCAGCCCGATCGTAGTGGACCTGGTCCAGTTATCATCTGTCTCCCACAGATCAGCCTCCCGCTGGAGCACCAGCCCACATTATTATGAAAAAGAAGAGAAAAAAGGAGAAACAAAACCGCGAGGGAAAACGAAACTTAACCCCCTCCCCGGGAAAAAAAAAACCGAGCGTGCACAATCGCGCGACGTTTCGACCTTAAAAGGTTTTCTTCTGGCACAATGCAGCTACAAAGAAATAAAATGCGTAATTTTTAATTTAGCAGCACTGATTGGTTCTCTCTCAGTCTCAGTGGAGCAGGAGCAGAATGAAGGACCAATGAGGATCTCCCATCAGCACGAGGACGAATCATGACGGACAAAGCTCGGGTTATACTCGGATTCGGAAAAAATGCATTATCCGTAACGAGTACTCGTTTAAAACGAGTATTCGGCTCACCCCTAGTAGGACATTTGTTTCTTTATTATTAAGATGTAACTTCAATCAAAAAAAATGTTTTCAATCAAAGCAAAAAAAAAGATGTTCGGAGTGTTTCGACTTTGTTTTGACATTCAAACACCTTTTTTTTCCGATCAAAGTGAAAAAAGTTTTGAAGCCTGTTTTTTGATTGAATCGTTTTGACGCAAACGTCCCGCAGTGGGCGGAGCTTCTCCGCTGGTCGGCCATGTTTGAGTGACAGGTGTCCCCACCAATGAGAATCTCTCCAGAAGAAGCTCGAGGCTGGGAGCGAGCTGCTGGTGTGTGCGGGGAAGTCCGTTTCTTTTTGCAGCTGTCGTCACGCTGTTGCATTGTGGGATTGTTCAGGTCTCGCTTGCGAGCTGCTTTCTGTGATCCTCCTTTCTGAGTGCGGCAGTATTTCTTCAAAACGAGAAGATCCTGTTGTGTGAAAGGTCTTCCCACTGGGCCTCAGCGGCGCCAAAACTAATAAAGACCAGACTGAAGGAGGCTCTTCCACTGACTGCAGTGCAAATTAAAGACTGACATTAATGATGGTGCGATCTGCTGAGTCTGGATACCAGAACCCGCCCCGCCCCGACCCGACCCGCCCCGCCCCGCCCCGACCCGCCCCGACCCGACCCGCCCCGCCCCGCCCCGACCCGACCCGACCCGACCCGGCTCCTCACGTCAGGATCCTGACAGAAACCCGACCATCATCCCGGACTGGACCAGAGAAATGCCAGGAAGGAAGAATGTTCTGAGGATTCATCAGTTTCTTCAGAGAAGGGAGGATTCACTGTCAGGCTTAACTCCGCACCAGTGTTGCCAACTTAGCGACTTTGTCGCTATATTTAGCGACTTTTCAGACTCCTCCAGCGACTTTTTTTTAAAAAGCGACTAGCGACAAATTTAGCGACTTTTTCTGGCGCTCTGGTACGGAGCCCCGGACATGACATGGTAAAAAAAAAAATTAAATTGTGGCCACGAATTACTAATTCGTTCCCACGAATTACTAATTCGTTCCCTCGAAATAATTAAATCGTGCGCACGAATTACTAATTCGTTCCCACGAATTAGTTCTATCATTCATATACTGAACAGTTCAGTAAAGTTGGCAGCATATTGACAGATACGGACTTTCAGTCTCAATAACTCTTTAACAAAAAGTCAGTAACATACAAAGGGCGCTGCATCCCATCGTTGTGAGGTGGACGATATGCTACAAGTTCATTTTTATTAAAAATATCTGTCTATCAAGCAGCAGAAACAATATTGATTTCAATCAGCACCCGGTGGTGCTGCGGGCTTCAGGGACCGTCTACAATTTACAAGACGCAGCAACAGTGAAGACAAATAGCTCAAAAAAACAAAAAAACAAAAAAAAACCCAACAACTAAAACAACAACAACAAAACAAACGTAATACCACCACTGGGATTTACTACAGTGTCACCATAATCGCTACAACCTTCATTTGTCTCCTATCAAATTTATTGGATATGGTGTTTGTCTTCACTGTTGCAGCGTCTTGTAAGTTGTAGACGGTCCCTGAATCCCGCAGCACTACCGGGTGCTGATTGAAATCAATATTGTTTCTGCTGCTTGATAGACAGATATTTTTAATAAAAATGAACTTGTAGCATATCGTCCACCTCACAACGATGGGATGCAGCGCCCTTTGTATGTTACTGACATTTTGTTAAAGAGTTATTGAGACTGAAAGTCCGTATCTGTCAATATGCTGCCAACTTTACTGAACTGTTCAGTATATGAATGATAGAACTAATTCGTGGGAACGAATTAGTAATTCGTGCGCACGATTTAATTATTTCGAGGGAACGAATTAGTAATTCGTGGGAACGAATTAGTAATTCGTGCGCACGATTTATTAATTCGTGGGAACGAATTAGTAATTCGTGGCCACAATTTAATTTTTTTTTTACCATGTCATGTCCGGGGCTCCGTACTCTGGAGACGTGACAGGACGTGTCGTTGCTGAGCAGCGGGTGCTGCGTGAGCCCTTCCCCCGTCTCAAAGCACTCACAAGCGGTCAGTGTCACCCCCCCCCCCCCCCCCCGCTCCGCCTCCACGCTTCAAATGAATCAAGCGTGCGCAGATCCGCCGCTGCTCCCGTCCTGGGCCACAGAGCCGGATGGACATGTAAATGTTTCTCCACTGTCACACTTTTGTCAGTTAATTTGCAGTTCTAAACATATTTAGGCTGTTTTTAGCTCATTTTTGCTTCTCCCACGACGTTGTTCCTCTCTCCTACAGCGTCCATTACAATTACATGCAAATTGCCAAATTATGCAAATTAGGCGATGACGTCATATAGCGACTTCTAGCGACTTTTAGGACAGCCAATAGCGAGTTTTCTCACTGGGGAGTTGGCAACACTGCTCCGCGCTCCGGCAGGAGCCGGTCCGCACACAAACGCACCGACACGACGGCGAGCGCTCGCCGCTGACCGGCGCGTCCCGGCTGCGCCGAGCTGAGCGGGCGGGGACTGACCTGCTCTGCTCAGCAGCACTCGGGGCTGGAGCACGGCGTCCAGCAGCCTCCTCTGGCCCCGCAGCTCCCGCTCGGAGCGCTCCAGCCGCTCCTCGTACTCCGCCACGGTCTCCTCCAGCAGAGCGACGATCTCCTCCGCAGCCGCCGCCAGCCGCTCGGGGAGCAGCGCTCTCAGCGCCGGGAGCTCCGCCGCTTCTCCTCCTTCCTCCAGCCGCAGCAGGAGGTCTGCGGCGGCGGCGCCCATCCGCTCATGGACCGACGCCCGCAGCAGCTGCACGGCGCACATTCTGCGGCTTCTCCGCTCTCTGCAGCCCGGGACGGAGACGTAAACACTCCGACTTCCGGTCCGGAGGAGCCGTGGAGGAGCCGTGGAGCCCCCTGCTGGACGGGGGGAGGAACAGCTGGAGGAGAGGAGGAACAGCTGGAGGAGAGGAGGAACAGCTGGAGGAGAGGAGGAACAGCTGGAGGAGGGGGAGGAACAGCTGGAGGAGAGGAGGAACAGCTGGAGGAGAGGAGGAACAGCTGGAGGAGGGGGAGGAACAGCTGGAGGAGAGGAGGAACAGCTGGAGGAGAGGAGGAACAGCTGGAGGAGGGGGAGGAACAGCTGGAGGAGGGGGAGGAACAGCTGGAGGAGGGGGAGGAACAGCTGGAGGAGGGGGAGGAACAGCTGGAGGAGAGGAGGAACAGCTGGAGGAGAGGAGGAAACAGCTGGAGGAGGGGGAGGAACAGCTGGAGGAGAGGAGGAACAGCTGGAGGAGAGGAGGAACAGCTGGACGGGGGAGGAACAGCTGGAGGAGAGGAGGAACAGCTGGAGGAGAGGAGGAACAGCTGGAGGAGGGGGAGGAACAGCTGGAGGAGAGGAGGAACAGCTGGAGGAGAGGAGGAACAGCTGGAGGAGGGGGAGGAACAGCTGGAGGAGAGGAGGAACAGCTGGAGGAGAGGAGGAACAGCTGGACGGGGGAGGAACAGCTGGAGGAGAGGAGGAACAGCTGGAGGAGGGGGAGGAACAGCTGGAGGAGGGGGAGGAACAGCTGGAGGAGAGGAGGAACAGCTGGAGGAGGGGGAGGAACAGCTGGAGGAGAGGAGGAACAGCTGGAGGGGGGAGGAACAGCTGGAGGGGGGAGGAACAGCTGGAGGAGAGGAGGAACAGCTGGAGGGGGGGAGGAACAGCTGGAGGGGGGGAGGAACAGCTGGACGAGAGGAGGAACAGCTGGAGGGGGGGAGGAACAGCTGGAGGAGGGGAGGAACAGCTGAAGGAGGGGAGGAACAGCTGGAGGAGGGGAGGAACAGCTGGAGGGGGGGAGGAACAGCTGGACGGGGGAAGAACAGCTGGAGGAGAGGAGGAACAGCTGGAGGGGGGAGGAACAGCTGGAGGGGGGAGGAACAGCTGGAGGAGAGGAGGAACAGCTGGAGGAGAGGAGGAACAGCTGGAGGGGGGAGGAACAGCTGGAGGAGAGGAGGAACAGCTGGAGGAGAGGAGGAACAGCTGGAGGAGAGGAGGAACAGCTGGAGGGGGAAGGAACAGCTGGACGGGGGGAAGAACAGCTGGAGGAGAGGAGGAACAGCTGGAGGTGGGAGGAACAGCTGGAGGAGAGGAGGAACAGCTGGAGGAGGGGGAGGAACAGCTGGAGGACAGGAGGAACAGCTGGAGGGGGAAGGAACAGCTGGAGGACAGGAGGAACAGCTGGAGGAGAGGAGGAACAGCTGGAGGGGGGGAGGAACAGCTGGAGGGGGAAGGAACAGCTGGAGGAGAGGAGGAACAGCTGGACGGGGGGGGGGGCAGCTGGAGCCCCCTGCTGGAGGGGGGGAGGAACAGCTGGAGGGGGACGGAACAGCTGGAGGGGGGGAGGGACAGCGGGAGGAACAGCTGGACGGGGGGGGAACAACTGGAGCCCCCTGCTGCTGGAGGGGGGGAATAACAGCTGGAGGGGGGGAGGAACAGCTGGAGCCTCCTGCTGGAGGAGGGGGAAGAACAGCTGGAGGGGAGGAGGAGGAACAGCTGGGGCCTCCAGCTGGAGGGGGGAGGAAGAGCTGGGGGGAACAGGTGGGGGGGAGGAACAGCTGGAGGGGGGGAACAGGTGGGGGGGAGGAACAGCTGGAGGGGGGGAGGTCAGGAGACAGACCTGGTCCAGGACTGAGTCTGGAGGGGACCTGGTCGTCCACCATGGTTCCCGCTTGTTGCTAACAGGTCACCATAGTTACCAGAGTGTTAACTTTTCACTGTGGTTACCATGGCTACACCCAGTGGTTAAGCGGTTACCATGGTTACCTCCTGTCAGCAGACCTGGCGAGTGGCTCCAGGTTAAAGGTCAAAGGTGAGAGATGCAGACTAGTCGTCTTTTCCACTGAAGCTTTATTTCCTTCATCAACATGAATTCTCTGGATCAAAGTCTGTGAGGTCAGAGGTCACACCTCATTACTTCCTGTTTCCATGTTCACCTGTCCCAGCTGTTCTGGAAGAAACAGCACATCTGGCATTTTAACACACATTTGTCTTTCTAAAGTTGCGAGGACCTTCAACATACTGCGTTTCCTCGCCCTCATCCCCGACCCCAACCACCAGAAACTAACCTCTGACCCGAACCAGGACCCTAAACCTAGCTCCGACCCCGACCCTAAACCTGACCTAAACCTAGCTCTAACCCAAACATCCAGTCTTGACCCTCATTGCGTCTCTCAGGAAGTGAAGACCTGCTAGAAAGTCCCCAGTCTGCTGGTTTAAGACTCATTCTGGTCCTCAGTGTTCACTGTGTAAAGCAGGGGTGGGGAACCTGGTCCTGGAGGGCCGCAGACCTGGTCCTGGAGGGCCGCAGACCTGCATGTTCTCCACGTCTCCCTGCTTCAACACAGCTGATTGCAGTGAGGCACGTCATCTGCTTTCTGCTGGACTTGGCCATGAATCCTGATTCAATTCAGGTGTGTTGAAGCAGGGAGACGTGGAGAACATGCAGGTCTGCGGCCCTCCAGGACCAGGTTCCCCACCCCTGGTGTAAAGGAACACACACACACACACACACACACACACACACACACACACACACACACACACACACACACACACACACACACACACACACACGTTTGTATTTCTATCCTTGTGGGGACCTTCCATTGACTCCCATTCATGTCTAACTCCTAACCCTGACCCTGACCACCACACAGCCGAACCCTAAAGAAATGTTTTTACCTTTGACTTTTCTCAGAAACAACATGGTCAAGAAAACACTGTTTCCCTCATTAGGACCGGAAGAAGGTCCCACAAGGCACATCGTGCAGGTTTTCCTATCCCCACAAGGAAAACACACACACACACACTGGTACACAGAGAATTGTGAGTTGAACAGTGTACTGCTGTGTGTCTCCTGTCTGTCCTGTTGTGTCTTCTTGCTGTGTGTTGTGTGTAGAGCGTGCAGAGGGACGGACGTCTTCTGAACGTCCTCGGGGGAACCTGAGGGACGTCCTGGGGTTCGAACCCGCCTGAGACGTCTTCATGCTGAACCAGTCGCTGTCCTCAGACCGCCGTCCGTCCCACCTCCTCACCAAGGACCAGTCCAACCAGAGCCGGGTCACCACTCGTCTTTCCAGAAGTCGCTGTCCACACCGTCCCCACCGTCCACACCGTCCCCGCCGTCCACCTGGTTCCAGCCCACCGGTCGAGTCCAGTCCTCATCACTGACGTCTGTCTCCGAGGAGTCCAACGGTCCCGCCTCCGGTCCACGGCGGTCCCCCGTCAGACGGACGGGGCCGAAGGTGGACCGTCCCCCCGGGGCCTCCAGCGGCTCCTCTTTGATGCGGATCGGCTCCTCCTGATTCTCCCGCTTCACCTCTGCTGCTCCGGCGCCGCCCGGAGAGCCCGGAGGCGTCCGCCGGTCCTTCCAGAAGTCGCTGTCCTCACTGTCCTTAGTGTCCTCACTGTCCGGCTGGCAGTACGGTCCCGGTCCCGGTCCCGGTCCTGGTCCCAGTCCTGCAGGCCAGTCGGCGTTGTTCCGGCGGAGGACTGTGCGGCGCCGTGCGGGGCGGGCCCGCTGGACCCGGTCCCCGCCGTGGACCTCCATGTGCCGGGCGAGGAGCCGCCTCCAGGCGAAGTCTTTCCCGCAGACGGAGCAGCTGAAGCGCGTCTGCGCGCCGTGACTCCTCATGTGCAGCATCAGCGCGTCGGCGTCGGCGAAGGCGGCGTCGCACACCGAGCACGAGACGTGGGCCGCGGCGTGCGCGCTCAGCTCCTCCCGGCTGCCGAAGCCGCGGCGGCACAGCGGGCAGCCGAAGGCGGGGCGCGGCGGCGAGGCCGGGCGGAGGCGGCCGGAGGCGGGGCGCGGCGGCGAGGCGGGGCGGCCGGAGGCGGGGCGCGGCGGCGAGGCCGGGCGGAGGCGGCCGGAGGCGGGGCGCGGCGGCGAGGCCGGGCGGAGGCGGCCGGAGGCGGGGCGCGGCGGGGAGGCGGGGCGGAGGCAGCTGTGATCCAGCAGCCGGCGCTCGCTACACCCTGAACCTCCACCCGTCCACGGCCCAGCAGGATGGTGAGAGCTTGGCTCAGGGTTCTCAGGGTTCTCAGGGTTCTCGTGGCCATCGGTCTTCACGGGGACGGCTCCTGCCGGTCCACTGCGATCCCTCCTGACCGGATCAGGACCGGAGGACTGGCTGATCCTGGACTCCTGCGGCTCCTCCTTGATGTGAGGAGGCGCCGGCGGGGCTCGGTGGAGACCCTCAGGGGCCGAATCTGCCGTCTGGTTGACTTCAGAATGGATCCGGGATCCACCTCCGTCGGGTCTGGACCCCCAGGTGCCGGTCCTCTGGCCCGGTGAGCCAGACTCCGGCGGCCCGGTGCTGGTCTGGCGTTGGCTGTTTGCGGACTGAGGAGGTCTGGACTTGGTGCATGTTTCCAGGGCGGGGTGTTGGCCCGGGTTCTGGCTCCTGTCCTTCTTCCTTCTGTAGTAGGTGAAGCGGGACCGGACCTGCTGGGTCCGTCTCCAGGACTCGCCGTCAGCAGGTTCAGGAGAGCTCCCGCGCGGCGCCGGCGCTTCCCCGGCCCGGCAGCGGTGCGTCTTGACCTGGAACCTCCAGGCGAAGGCGGCGCCGCAGCGGCGGCAGCTGAAGGGCCGGTCCCGGGCGTGCGCCCGCTGGTGCTGCCGGGCCCGGCTGGGCTGGGCGAAGCCCTTCTGGCACACGGAGCAGCGGAAGGGCTTCTCGCCGGTGTGGCTCCTCATGTGGACGTCCAGCTGGGACTTGAACCGGCGCTGCGTCCCGCAGACGCTGCAGGTGTGCAGCTGCTTCCCCTGGTGTCCCCGCAGGTGCACCAGCAGCCGGGCCTTGGTGGGGAAGGCGGCGCTGCAGTCGGGGCAGGGGTGTTTCCCGGGGTCCGGAGGGGGGGCGCATTTGTGGTTTTTGACCTGCGACGCCCAGCGGAAGCGCTTGTGGCAGGCGGTGCAGCCGAAGGGCCGCTCCCCGGTGTGGCCCCGCAGGTGCTTCTCCAGGCAGGACCTGAAGAGCAGCCGCAGGCCGCAGAAGCCGCAGGTGTGCAGCCGCTTGCCCTCGTGCACGCCCTCGTGCATGCCCTCGTGCACGCGCTCGTGCACCGTCAGCAGCGGCCGGCTGCCGAACGTCTCGCCGCACTCCGAGCGGCGCAGCGTTCGGGTCTTCCTGATCCTCTTCCCGTCCGCGGCGCACACGTGGACCTTCCTCTGGGACTTGGACCGGAACCCGCGGCCGCAGCCGTAGGGTTGGGCGCCGGCGCGGATCAGCTGGTGGTAGCGGACGCTGCCCTCCTGCAGGAAGGTCTTGCCGCAGTACAGCCGGCCCCGCCGGCCCCCCAGCCCCTCGTCAGACCGGCCCAAACCATCAGAGTCGGTCTCTGAGGGTCCGTCTACAGCGCCGTCCCCCTCCTCCTCCAGACCAGAGCTGCTCTGGGACCGGGACCGGGACTGGGACCGGACCGGACCACACCGAGGCTCCTCAAGGCTGCCTGCAGAACCAAGTCAGATCATGAACATTCAGAGCCGGATTCAGGTAAAACCAGCAGCTCTAGCAGAGAACTCTACCCGACAGCTCCACAGACCGGATATACAGACCGGCTCTCTGGTCCTGGATTTCAGCATCCTGAGCCTCTAGTCTGCTTCCAGGCTCGGGGACCAAGATTCACAATCAGTGCAGGTGTTTTTCTACACAGTCCAGTTAAGACTCCAGTGACGTGGTCTCTGGTTCAGGATTTCCTGACACAAGGAAAGCTGGGTTTCTCTCCCGGGTCTGGTCTCTGACTGAGGTCTCGTCTGCCAGGTCTGGTTTCCCTGATCTGGGACTGAGGTCTGGCCTCCCAGGTCTAGAACTGAGGACTGGAATTAGGTCTTGATGCAGACTCCAGCCTCAGTCAGTCAGCGGTCCTCTCCAGGACCGGGTCCTTCCAGACCCAGACTGGGACTGGGACCAGTTAAAGCCACTGACCCTCCAGGTGTTTTCAGTTCATCAGCTGATCAGACCGAGGCTCCTCAACAAACCATCAACAGTCAACACAGGCTGGAACCCGGAACCCGGAACCCGGAACCCGGAACCCAGAACCCGGAACCTGAAACCCAGAACCCGCAACCCAGAGCCTGGAACCCAGGGGTCCAGATCTGGACCGGAACACATCGGCTTCATGGCAACCACACACGATGACACCCAGGCGTGTGTGTGTGTGTGTGTGTGTGTGTGTGTGTGTGTGTGTGTGTGTGTGTGTGTGTGTGTGTGTGTGTGTGTGTGTGTGCGCGCGTGCGTGCTGACCATCAGAAGCCACAGCTCTCGGTAACTTCCGGTTCCGGTCCATGCGTCCTGAAGCGTCCTCGTGAGCCAGGTGAGCGGCGAGAGCAGGAGGTTCTGCCTCGAGCTGCTGAGGAACACGCACGATCACACTCCTCACCAGGGACACACACTCCACTTCCGGGTCACTGTCAAAGTAAAAGCAGGCCGCCGCTCTTTTTGTTTTCTTCTGTTCGCTTTACTGTCAGGAAGGTGTCGTTTGGTATTATGGGATGTTATTTGTACCCCTGCCAGAGTGTAAATATATGATTTGAATGTTATAAAGACTTTGTTAAAATTCGAGAGTTTTTGCTGTTCGACTTGTGAAAAACTAGGGTTTTTCTACAGATGTTCAGCTTGTCAGAAAACTGCAGAGCAGAAAGAAAGTCGTTTAAAATAAAAGATGCTGAAGAAATAAGAGAATTAAACCAAAGAAAACGAACAAAAATGAAACAAACAGGTTGAAACTAGGACTCAGATCTTTAAAATGAAAACGATTACAGTGCAGTACTGTACTCCAGTGTACTGCACTGTACTCTAGTTGCACTCTACTGTTCTCTACTGTAGTGTAATCTATTCTACTCTAGAGTACTGTTCCGTATTCTACTCCTCCACTGTACTGTACCCCTCCACTGTACTCACAACGGGCTTTTATTGTGGAATTTAAATGCACATTGCAACGACTTCCGGTGCATCAGACAAACACGGCCGTGCGCGCCGGTCGGGCGCGTGTCCATAGAGCGCCGTGAGGCTGAAGCTTTCTTCACCTGGACGCGGTCAGCGTTCATCCTCTCATCTCCGATTCCACTGCGGCACGGACTCTGTCGTCCACTCGACTCTACTGCAATGTACTGTAGTGTACTCTACTGTACTGTACTCTAATGCACTGTACTCTACTGTACTTTACTGTACTCCAGTGTACTGCACTGTACTCTAGTTGCACTCTACTGTTCTCTACTGTAGTGTAATCTATTCTAGAGTACTGTTCTGTATTCTACTCTTCTCCACTGTACTCAGCTGTACTTTACTGACTTGTTTTACCTGCTTTGTTTAATGAAAATCGCACTGCCTGATTTTTTTTGTTGAACATTTATGACTGTTCTTGTTGTTCTGTTTGTGTTACTTTCCACCTGTAGCCACTGTAGTTTTCTCTGCTGTAGTTTTCTCCGGGTGTAGCCGCTGTAGTTTTCTCTGCTGTAGTTTTCTCCGGGTGTAGCCGCTGTAGTTTTCTCTGCTGTAGTTTTCTCCGGGTGTAGTCACCTTTAACAAGGCGCCTCTTCTCAGTGGAAACAACAACCGGAGTCATGAACACAGACACTGGTATGGACAAACCAGCAGGCCTAAAATGACCAAGTCCAGGACGATCTGCACTGGGACCAGGACCAGGACCAGGACCAGGACCATCTGGACTGGGGGTCATGTGCTGAAGTCTTTCAGAACAGTCGTGTTTTCCTCCATTTCGACGGAGGCGGAGCATTTCCTGAACATTCAACCTTGAGATTCACTTCAGTGACAGAAAACTCCGCTGTCACCCGATCTGACCCCCACAAACCCTACAGTGTTCTTTTCTCAACTGAAACAGGAAGTCATGTGATGGCCAGACAAAACAGGAATTCGTGATCACCAGCTGAAACAGGAAGTCACTGTAAGCAGAACACCGAGACAGCGTGCCGCTTCTCATACGTCTTTATTTCATCTGCGTGGGCCTTGACGTGGCGGCGGCGGCAGGCCACGCCTCCTTCCACTCTCTGAAGGACACTCACTATTTCAATCTGCCATTCCAAAACCAGAAGCACAAACATTCAGAGAAAACACACACACCACTGGTTACCACGGCAACAGCTCCTCTGCCTGTAATCCATTGTAATAATAAACTAAAGTCTGGCTGCGTAGTCCTGCTGTGGGACGGGGTTCCCTCGGCCCGTCCCCAGGTGAGTTTGACGGGGTTCCCTCAGCTCCCAGTTCCGGTCCTTCTCTCATGACGGCTGTGTTCTGCTGAATGTCCCTCGGCTGGACGGACTGGACGGACATGACGCCGGCTGTCTCTCTGCTCTCTCAGCTCCAATAGAAAACACAGTAGATAGACTGAAGGACCCAGAAGATGAAGCCCCGCCCCTTGCTGTGGGAACTCGGTGCTCACTTTGAGTCAGGATTGGTCTTTTGGAGACCTGTGGTCAGTGGACCTGGACGGGGTCAGGGTCCCCTGTGGACCTGGACGGGGTCAGCGGGGTCCTGTGTGGACCTGGATGGGGTCGGGGTCCTGTGTGGACCTGGACGGGGTCAGCGGGGTCCTGTGTGGACCTGGACGGGGTCAGCAGGGTCCTGTATGGACCTGGACGGGGTCAGCAGGGTCCTGTATGGACCTGGACGGGGTCAGCGGGGTCCTGTGTGGACCTGGACGGGGTCAGCGGGGTCCTGTGTGGACCTGGACGGGGTCAGCGGGGTCCTGTGTGGACCTGGACGGGGTCAGGGTCCCCTGTGGACCTCCAGGTGTTGTGTCAGACTCCCTTTCTGCCGGTAGCTCTTGCCGCAGACGGAGCAGGTGAAGGGCTTCTCGCCGGTGTGGATCCTCAGGTGCACCTTCAGGTTGCCGCTCTCGCTGAAGGTCTTGCCGCAGACGGAGCAGGTGAAGGGCTTCTCGCCGGTGTGGATCCGCATGTGTTTCTGCCGACGGCCGCTCCAGGAGAAGCACTTGCCGCAGACGGGACACCGGAAGGGCTTCTCGCCTGTGTGAGCCCTCATGTGGGCCCTCAGCTGGCCCTGGAACCCGAACCTCTTGCCGCACTCGGAGCAGCTGAAGGACTTCCTGCAGAGGTCGCAGCCCGAGCAGCTGAGGTGGAGGTCACTGCGGTCGCCCTCGTGCGCGGGGCAGCGCCCAGTCTGCCGGTCTCCCACGGGGAGGGTTTGGGGTTCCGGTCCCATCTCCGGGGTCCGCGTGGAGGGTTCACACCGGTGACGGTGGAGCTGGAGGACCCGGGGGAACCTCTGGTGACACACGGTGCAGCTGAAGGCGGCGTCGGCGCCGGCGCGGTGGCGCAGCATGTGCTGCTTCAGGTTCCCCCTCTGGGTGTAGCTCTTGCCGCAGACGGAGCAGGTGAAGGGCTTCTCGCCGGTGTGGATCCTCAGGTGCACCTTCAGGTTGCCGCTCTCGCTGAAGGTCTTGCCGCAGACAGAGCAGGTGAAGGGCTTCTCGCCGGTGTGGATCCGCATGTGTTTCTGCAGACGGCCGCTCCAGGAGAAGCACTTCCTGCACACCGGACACCTGAAGGGCTTTTCGCCTGTGTGAGCCCTCATGTGGGCCCTTAGCTGGCCCTGGAACCCGAACCTCTTCCCGCACTCGGTGCAGCGGAACGATTTGCACAGATTGAAGGAATCACCGGACGCTTCACCGTCCAAGGCAGACCTCCAGTCTGCCACACCGGCCTGGGACTCCGCTCCAGAACCGGGTCCCGGTGGTCCGCTGTGAGGTCCCGGCGGTACATCAGGTGGTCCCGGCGGTCCACCACGGGGTCCCTCTCCAGAGACGGTGCTGAGGTGAAGCTGAAACGGTTCGGGTTTGTCTTCGTCTTCACTCTTCACGGGGACCGGGGTGAAGGCGAACTCAGTGACCTCCACCTGGTGCGCCGGACCTCCGTCCGGACCGCCCCACACCTCCTCCTGCTCCTGTTTGATAGGACGAAGCTCCAGGGCCCCCATGGGCTCCAGGGTGCAGCTCCTGCTCTGCTGCTGCTGCTGCACAT
Organism: Salarias fasciatus; assembly: GCF_902148845.1. NCBI lineage: Eukaryota > Metazoa > Chordata > Actinopteri > Blenniiformes > Blenniidae > Salarias > Salarias fasciatus. The sequence continues at coordinate 102,843 of NC_043765.1, forward strand.
CTGCAACACAGGGAGGAAACATCTGTCAGAGGGGGACGACCCTGTGGAGCTGCTCCGCGGTGACCTGCCTGCTGTGGGAATCGAACCGCAGATCCAAGTCGGCCTGGTCACCACTGCCCCCATCATCACAGCACACACAGCACTCATCCACTGCACCTGTTCATCACCTGTATACAGTAAACCACTGACAGCAGCTTGGTTCCTACAGTCCTGCTTCAGAAAGCCCTCCACCGCCGGGCCACCCCCCACATTGACGTCAAGGTGGTGCAGGCCCACACGAGTTCCGGTGTCTCCGTCTCAATGACAGAATAGTTCAGCTGACGACTGAACTTCCTAGAAAAGAAGCACACTGGTCTGTTACGCCCTGCCTCTTCTGCCTGCAGCTCCGACCTAAACTCCCTGTCCCACTGAGGGCTGCCAAAACAGCAGCATTAGAAACTAGTCCTTTGACCCGCTCGAAAGCTTTCAGAGCCACAGGCGACCACACATAGCGTTGGCTTTCAGCAGGTCTGTCAGAGGTGCAACGGCAGTTAGTAACCCACCATCCCGAGAAAACGCATCAGATCTTTCTTACTCTTGGGCTGTGGGAACTTATCTAGCACTTCAACCTTTGCCCTCACTGGCCGAACAGCACCGTGACCAACAACACGACCCAGATAGACGACAGTGGCTTTAGCAAACTCACACTTTGCTAGATTTATGGTTAGCCGAGCTTCCGCTAAGAGGACAAAAACAGCTTGCACACGAGACAGGTGCTCTTCCCATGTATTAGAATACACGACCAAGTCATCAAAGTAGACGGCGCAACCGTCTAGACCCCCAACAACTCCATTCATCAAGCACTGCAAAGTCGCCGGTGCATTCCGTAACCCAAAAGGCATGACACTGTACGAGTACAGTCCATTCGGTGTGACAAACACTGCTATCTTTTTTGCCCGCGCTGTAAGCGGCACCTGCTAGAAACCTTCCAACAAATCCAGCTTGGTCACATAGCTCACCCCCCCACTTGGTCTACACCAGTGGTCAGCAACTGGCGGCCCGCTGGCCAAATCTGGCCCACCAAACCGTCCAATCTGGCCCGCGACTGGATTCCAACGCACGCACGTACCCTCCTCGGGCCAAAGAGCACGGACACAAGCCCCCCGAATGGATGGCCCCGGTCCGTGGACGTATCCCGCTGCCGTTACTGCTAGCCGCTGCTACCGCTAGCTGCTAGCTGCCGCATCCAACCCACCAAGCCCCTCAACCCCGGCCCAACCTGGCCCCATCTCCGCCACCACCGGAGCCGAAGCAACACACTGAGGATGACCTTCCGACGGTTTTCCTCCTGTTGTAACCCGGCATCTGGAGAGAAGAAAGTTTCAACAAGTTGACGAGACAAAGCCGAGTCTTAGATCTACGCTCTGGAGGTGAGATCAAATAATCCAGATCAGAGCACTGTTCCACCACCGTATAAGAACCCGAAAACTTGGCCTGAAATGGAGACGAAATTAAAGGCAAAAGAGCAAGAACTTGGTCTCCTGGCAAAAATTCTCGATGTGCTGCGTGCGCATCATAGCGAGTCTTCATTTCCCCCTGGACACCAGCTAACTTCTTCTTAGCTGCTCTGAGCCGTGTACAGTCCACACCTGAAGCCACTGACAAAATCAATCAAGTTACTTGGAGGATCAGAGTCTTTCCAATTGTCCTGCAAAAGCGCCAGGGGCCCCCGAACCCTGTGACTGAAGACAGATCGTTTGGGCTAAACCCGGTGCATTCCTGAACCGCCTCACGAGCAGCAAGCAGCACCCAGGGCCACGCCTCCTCCCAGCCGCCCTGCATCTGGACACGTTTGATGAAACCTCTACAAAGCTCCTGACTCAGAGCATGATAAGCAGAACAGAAGTTATTTTTTATTTTTAAACCAACACTAAGGAACTTTTCAACCTTAATAAAACATTTTAATATCTTCTGTGATGATACATCGACTTACAACTAGCTGAATGGCCCTCTGTCACGGCCTGAGGGCGTCAGTGTTGCTTTCACTTGGACTGAGCAGCTGTGAGGAGGGTGGTAGGAACCCTGCACACTAAAAAACTCCAATTGTGCAGACTGCTTTACGGCATGCGTCACATCATGATAGAACATTGTTTATCCATTAGATTCATTAGCTCGTCGCTGTCCGTCCTTCACACAGCCACTGGAAACAAATGAAGGCGAGTTCAGTCCGACAGCACGCCACCAGGAGCAGCATTTTACGACGCCTCACGCTAGGCCTTATGGGAACTGTAGTATTCCTTCAGGCAAAACACTACCGCTTTGTCCACTGGCGCCGCCAAAATCAACGAAAACTGAAAGTTCCTTAGTGTTGCTTTAACATCTTCAGGACCTGGTCAAACAGTTTTAAACAAAAATTAGACCCTTGGTCTGACTGAATGACACGAGGCAACCCAAAAACAGAAATGAACTGAGACCACAGACTTAGCTGTGATGCTGTGCAGAGGACAGGCAGACGGACACCGTGCACTCTGGCACGTCACGGTCAGCAGGTATCCAGCAGCTGATGTGGACGGTGGCCACGGGCCAACACAGTCGATCAGCAGATGCTCAAAAGGCTGACTAACAGCTGGAATCGGACTGAGTGGCAAAGGCTTGAGAACCTGGTTAGTTTACTAGTCACCTGACATGTACGGCCAGACTTACAATATGCAGAGACATCTCTTCTCAGGCAAGGCCAGAAGAAGTACCTCAGAACCCTGTCATACGTCTTCCTGACCCCAAGATGGCCACACCGGTCCTGAGAAATCTGCAAGACAATCCTACGAAATTGCATTGGCACAACAGCCTGGTGAACAGGTTCCCCACAAACCCTTCAAACTGAGGCGTCCACTTTCTCATTAGCACGCCCTCGTGCAAAAAGTAACGATGAGAACGGCTTCTAACCTCAGGAGAACGACCCGATCCAAGAGCTCCTCAAGGTGCCACTCGCCTCCTGCTGCTTCACCAGCTCACTGCCAGAAATGGACCATGGAGCAACGGGCAGCGCAAAATCATTGCCGGATCCTCATCTCCGTCCGTGTTCACGCTCTCCTTTGACCGAGTCACCACACAAGCCCCAAGAGCTCCAGAAGCTGAACTCCATCCTCATGAGTGCAGCGTTCTCCTGGTTCACTGACTACTCTGACTGGAGGAGGGACACCGGCCACACTCTGCTACCGGCAGCCTCATTCCCCAAAATCCGAGCTACTCCGTCCACTGGCAATGCTGGACGGACACCATGGAGATTTCACCCTGAAAGAAACCACAGTCAGGCATCAGTTCACGTTGTAGCACACTCAGAACACTCCTGCCCAGACCCACTACAGGCGCACAAGTACCAAGAGAGGTTTTTTCAGAAAACGGTAACACAGAAGCTACGATGAAGGAATCAAGATAGACAGATGAGACCTTTTTTTATTTTTTGCCCATGGGGAAATTCCAATCTTACAGCAGCAGAATGAAATGAAGGAACGATTTTAGAAACTTCAGTTTCAAAAACTTAAGTTAAAAAGTGTGAAAAAAATAAGAAAGATATGTACATGAGTCTTTTTTACATGCCAAGCCAGGATCCTCACCCGCACACGCTCACTACGGCCCACCAGAGAGACCGGCCCTCAGTGATGGACGGATTCAGGATTTCAGCTCCGGAGAACCTCGGCGGCCTCCGACAAACCAGGACCAGCAGCAGCATCACGGGCTTGGAGGGTGTAGATTTCAAACGAGACTCCAGCGTACAACAACCCTCCTCCAGAGCCCACGCTTCTGACAATAACTGCAGATGTGATCAGAGCCATGAAAATGACCCGTCTAAAACTCTGCTCCATCGGACCTTTTAAATGTGTCCCAGCAGCCAGAATCCCAGTGAATGAGATAGGAAGGTAATCGCCCGGCAGAGCAGCAGCCTCCGCCAGGCTCCACCCCCGGCAGGCCGCTCACACACCCAGCTCTTCAATTGTTCCAACAAGGTAAGTTCATGCAGATCCGCTTTGGTTTCCAGGCCTGCTGAAGAGAACCAGCAATCAACATCCGTCCCCAAGAGACGCATGAAGTCCAGGTGTGACTCATCACCCGCTTCCCCCCACGGGAACACTCCCCAAGACCTCCACCAACCCCGGGTCGCCACGCCAACCGCCTCCGAGACCTCAGCCTGGGTGATGGACGAGTCCACCTCCGAGACCTCAGTCCACCTCCGAGACCTCAGTCCACCTCCGAGACCTCAGTCCTCCTCCGAGACCTCAGTCCTCCTCCGAGACCTCAGTCCACCTCCGAGACCTCAGCCCTTCTCTGAGACCTCAGTCCTCCTCCGAGACCTCAGTCCTCCTCCGAGACCTCAGTCCACCTCCGAGACCTCAGTCCACCTCCGAGACCTCAGTCCTCCTCCGAGACCTCAGTCCTCCTCCGAGACCTCAGTCCTCCTCCGAGACCTCAGTCCACCTCCGAGACCTCAGTCCTCCTCCGAGACCTCAGTCAGCTGGGCTCATGCTAACAGCTGGGCTCATGCTAACAGCTGGGCTCATGCTAACAGGTTGTGTGAAGCAGAAGAGGATCTGCAGTCTTGCTGATGTAGCAGTGTGATGTGGTCCCACCTGTGGTCCTCGGCCTCGGGTCGGCCGCCCGGAGCCCCTCCAGCAGGTCCCGCTGCCGGCGCTCCGCCTCCTGCTCCCAGTCCTGGAGGGACGAGTCCAGCTGGTCCAGGATGTCCTCCAGAGCCGCAGTCAGACGCTGGCTGATGAAGGTCCTGAGAGCCTGCAGCCCCGGCATGGCTGGAGGGCAGGGTGCCAGAGTCAGAGCCACACACACACACACACACCACACACACACCACACACACACACACACACACTTCTCATACACACACACCACACACACACACACACACACACACACACACTTCTCATACACACACACACACACACACACACACACACACACACACACACACACACACACACACACACACACACACTTCTCATACACATACACACACACAAACACACACACACTTCTCATACACACACACACATACACACAAACACACACACACACAGACACTCACACAAACACACACACACAGACACTCACAAACACACACACACACACTTCTCATACAAACACACACACACAAACACACACACACACAGACACTCACACACTTCTCATACACACACACTCATCTCTAAAACACTCACAAACACACACACACACAAGACACTCACACACTTCTCATACACACACACTCACCCTCTCCTGTGTCCAGATCCTCCAGAAGCAGCGAATTTTTCTCTCTGAGCACAAAAAACAACTGTGATCACATCCGGGTCTCTCTCTCTCTCTCTCTCTCTCTCTCGCTCTCTCTCTCTCTCACACACACACACACACAGCGCCCCCTGCTGTTCTGGAGCACAGCGTCAGCCGTGGCCTATGGAAGCCGATTTGGACCAAAACTCCAATTAAAATGCGTTTTAGTCAAACTGCTGTTTTTATTTTGAGTTTCCGGGCTCATCACGTGACTCAGAATCAGAATGAACAACCAATCAAACAAACTGCAGTTTAACTTCCAGCTTCCAGCAAAACACTGTATCACAGCGACACAGAAGAAGAAAAAACACATTTCTCTTTGGTTTTCATGTCCGTCCTGCAGTTCCAGACCCAGCCCCCCTGACAGATCCCGGGTCCAGACCCAGCCCCCCTGACAGATCCCGGGTCCAGACCCAGCCCCCCTGACAGATCCCGGGTCCAGACCCAGCCCCCCTGACAGATCCCGGGTCCAGACCCAGCCCCCCTGACAGATCCCGGGTCCAGACCGACATGCAGCACCTCCAGAATCTTTCCCTCCTCCGTTCAGGTCATGTGACCAGCAACGCCACTGCTGAACATTGGGTAAAGAACCGTAGTTCCTTTCACAGCGCGGCGTTCTCCTGCGGACAGTTGTGAGTGCGACGCCGCCGCAGCCCTCTGAGCCTCCGCAGACCCGAGGTCTGGTTCGAAAACCCAGAAGCCGTCTGGTTTCTGCTTCCTCTTTGTCGCTGTGGTGAAAGTTAAAATGTTTGTTCGATTGATTCTTAATTTAAAGCATAACGCGGCCAGAACCGTAAAATGAAAAAACGTTTGGCTAAAATGAATTTTAACTTTCAAATCTGACATTTCACATTGAATTTCAGTTCCTTTTTGCTGGGGCATGTTTTGAAATTAAAGTGAAATGTTCTTTTCTTTTTCATTTCAATTAAGTCCCAGAATAAGCAGCCTTGAAAATGACAATGCAGTTTGGATGAGTGATGACTGATCTTGATTCTGAGTCACATGATGCCTCCAGACCCTGCAGACGGAATGAGTCTGGTGTCTCCTCATGTCACCGTTCACATGAATGTTTGGAATTCATCCTGTGGAAACATGAAGTCCCCGCCCACTTCCTCCAACAGGGAGGTTCCAGATTCACACGGCAAGATGTGTGTGTCTGTGTGTGTGTGTGTGTGTGTGTGTGTAGTAGCAGTAGTCATCTTGGGAGCTGTTGCTCCCTCCTGGTTAGAGTGTCACACTTCAGCTGGGGCCTCCACCCGCCTGCAGGGTCACAGTGTCTGAGGAAATGGGTGGAGGGAGGAGGAGGGTGGAGGGAGGAGGGAGGAGGGAGGAGGGAGGAGGAGGGTGGAGGGAGGAGGGAGGAGGGAGGAGGGAGGAGGGAGGAGGAGGGTGGAGGGAGGAGGGAGGAGGAGGGAGGAGGGAGGAGGGAGGAGGAGGGAGGAGGGAGGAGGGAGGAGGAGCTCCACCAGGTTTGAAGAAAAACCAGACCCTGAACAGGAGTCCAGACCTAGTCTTGACATGGTTTGAGGAGCAGCTTGACGTTCCTCCTGAAGGTCCGTCCAGGGCCTGGCTTCTCAGGCAACCTGGGCGAGCCAGATCACAAGCGCCCCGACTCACACAAACCATCGGAGTGGCGCAGAGTGCTGTCAAAGTGTCCCTTGTACAGCCCCCCCCCCGTACGTGCCTAGGGCCACCGCCGGGTCCGTCGGGACTCTGGAACGTCCAGAGGAGAAGGAGCCGTCCTGATGGATCCAGCGCTCGGTCCACTGCAGTCCCACAGCCGTCCCCTCTGCTGTGACGGAGGCTCCGGTGCTGGGCGGAGCGTCATGGACTGAAACGCCGGCGGAACACTGGAGGACACCAAGGCAGAACCCGGGGACAGACCCCCGTCCACACGGGGACAGCAGGACAGCTGGAGCACAGGAGGGTGGACAGAACACAGGGAAGGCCTGGCTGGGAGGACACACACACACACACACACACACACACACACACACCCACGAACACACGCTCAGAGGCAGATGCAGAGGGACAGACATGAACACATGGACACAGGAGGGGACGGGAGACATAGAAGCTGAGCTGAGCAGGATGCTGACTTGTGCTGCACAGACCATGATGTCATAATAAACAGATACATTGTTTCCAACTCCTCAGTCTGGAAAGTTCTAAATGATGTCATCATCTCATTTGCATATCTGTTTCAAATTAGATGATGACATCATTTAAACTTATACAATGTTGCAACTCCTGTCAGCAACGTTCTAAATGATGTCATAGAGATACAGCCGTAGAGCCTGATCAGTCAGCAGGTAGAGATACAGCCGTAGAGCCTGATCAGTCAGCAGGTAGAGATACAGCCGTAGAGCCTGATCAGTCAGCAGGTAGAGATACAGCCGTAGAGCCTGATCAGTCAGCAGGTAGAGATACAGCCGTAGAGCCTGATCAGTCAGCAGGTAGAGATACAGCGTCAGGAGAGTCCTGCTGTCGTTAATCACGTCTTCAGTTCAGCTGAAAGCACAAAACATTTCAGTTCCTTCAATAAAGAAGAGAAAACTCTCTAAAACAGAGTCCACAGAGAACTCCAGTCACACACACAGACACACACACACGGGGCAGGTCAGCGCTTGCTTGAACAGTCATAGTTTCCACGGTAACCAGGTGGGGCCGTTGTTGCACCGCGCCCCGGCCCGTACAGGGTTGCGGGTCAGAGTCCTCTCTCAGGTGAGCTCCAGGCGAGTCCGCCTGTCTTCAGCCGTCCGCCTGTCTTCAGCAGCGGTTGACTTGCCGGCGGTCAGGTGGGTTGAGGCGAGGCTCGTCTGTCGGCTGTTCTTTCTGTCCTGGTTCAGGAACTGCCACTCTTCAGCCGTTGAACTTCGTCCTTCTGTTCCGTTCTGACTGTTTCCTGCTGTAGTTTCTGTTTGTTTCATGGTGGTTTTCATGAGACTGTCAGAAAGTTTCAGGCCCAAACTGAGCTAACATGGATTTAGCATTAGCGAACAGCTCCCAGAGAGGAAGGAGCAGCCAGGTGGAGCTGAGCTGGGGAGATGCAGCGCAGGCCTCCAACCAGCAGGGGGCGTCACGAGCCGTCAGGAGGACCTGGAGCATCAGGGGGACCATCAGGAGGACTCTGATGGACCTGAACCATCAGGGGGACGATCAGGAGGACTCTGATGGACTCTGATGGACCTGAACCATCAGGGGGACGATCAGGAGGACTCTGATGGACTCTGATGGACCTGAACCATCAGGGGGACGATCAGGAGGACTCTGATGGACTCTGATGGACCTGGACCATCAGGGGGACGATCAGGAGGACTCTGATGGACTCTGATGGACCTGGACCATCAGGGGGACGATCAGGAGGACTCTGATGGACTCTGATGGACCTGGACCATCAGGGGGACGATCAGGAGGACTCTGATGGACTCTGATGGACCTGGACCATCAGGGGGACGATCAGGAGGACTCTGATGGACTCTGATGGACCTGAACCATCAGGGGGACGATCAGGAGGACTCTGATGGACTCTGATGGACCTGGACCATCAGGGGGACGATCCGTTTTTGGTTCCATTAGAAATATTAATGTTATGTCTTTTTTCAAGGAAGAAATGGAGACCGAAGAGGCGGAGCCAGATCAGACCACGTCCAGCCACCGAGGGGCGGAGCCAGATCAGACCGCCTCCAGCCACCGAGGGGCGGAGCCAGATCAGACCGCCTCCAGCCAGCGGGCGGAGGCCGATGAGGCTGGACTCCATCCAGAGTTTGTAACGTTTCTCTTGCCTCCATCTTTCAGCTGCTGCTTCACACAGAGCTGAAGCTCAGACCAGCTCCTGGACCCAGGACCCTGGACCCGGGTCCCGGGTCCCGGGGTTTCCTCATGGTGAACAGGTGACAGCAAGCCTCCACCCACTCCTCCTGTGACTGTGTGTGCAGATCGTCGGCTGATGGAAACACCCGAACATCCAGCAGTCTGACCACCACCAGGACCACCAGCGGGACCAGCGGGGCCTCCATCAGTGCTGATCCTCCTTCATCTTCTTCATGTCATCAAACAGGTGAACTGAGTCTCTTTAGAACCAGCTCCATCAGCTCCATCAGCTCCATCAGCTCCATCAGGAGCTTCGTCCTCCTGTGCATACAGACAGGAGGTGGAACAGCTGCTGCGATGGTGCAGCGAGAACCACCTGGACCTGAACCCTCTGAAGACTCTGGAGGTGACAGTGGTTTTCAGGAGGACCCCCACGACCCCCCCCCCCCCCACCACCACCACCACCACCACCATCCTCAGCAACACAGTGGCTACGGTGGACACCTTCAGGTTCCTGGGTTCTGCAATCTCCCGAGACCTGAAGTGGACCCCCCACAGAGACGCTGTGAGGAGAAAGGCCCAGCAGAGGTTCTACTTCCTGCGACAGCTCAGGAAGTAGAACCTGCCTCAGGAGCTGCTGATCATCCAGTCTGTCCTCTGCTCCTCCAGCACGGTCTGGTTCGGTTCGGCCTCCAAACAGGACAGGACAGGCTGCGAGGACGAATCGGGTCAGCAGAGAGAACAGTAGGGCCCAGCCTGCCCTCCATCCAGGACCCGGATCTCTCCAGGGTCAGGAAGAGGTCAGCCTGCCCTCCATCCAGGACCCGGATCTCTCCAGGGTCAGGAAGAGGTCAGCCTGCCCTCCATCCAGGACCCGGATCTCTCCAGGGTCAGGAAGAGGTCAGCCTGCCCTCCATCCAGGACCCGGATCTCTCCAGGGTCAGGAAGAGGTCAGCCTGCCCTCCATCCAGGACCCGGATCTCTCCAGGGTCAGGAAGAGGTCAGCCTGCCCTCCATCCAGGACCCGGATCTCTCCAGGGTCAGGAAGAGGTCAGCCTGCCCTCCATCCAGGACCCGGATCTCTCCAGGGTCAGGAAGAGGTCAGCCTGCCCTCCATCCAGGACCCGGGTCTCTCCAGGGTCAGGAAGAGGGCTGGTGACCTCTGACCCTTCACACCCTGCTCAGACCCTCTTCAGACTCCTGCCGTCTGGCAGGCGTTACAGAACTCTGCAGACCAGAACCAGCAGACTGAGGAGCAGTTTCTTCCCCTGCGCCGTGACCCTGATGACCTCTCAGTGATTCGGAGTCTCAGGAAACAAGTGCACTACACCTCCTCATGATCTGTTTCCTGCACGTTTTAGCCATATAAGCATGATATATTCTTGAGTTTCTAGTTTTTTATCTGTTTTTATTGTAAATACTTGTTTATTGTGTTACCTCCACCAGGAGGTCATGTAATCACGTTGGTTTGTTGGCCTGTTAGCAACATTATGGAAAAAGTTCTGGACGGATTGCAATGAAACTTAGTGGAAAGGGGGGTCTTGGTCTAACTTAGAATCCATTAAGTTCTGGTGAAGATCCGGATCACTGTGTGGATCCAGGAGTTTTTTGAAGGATTCTTTATCATTGAGAGATGGGGAGTCTTTGACTAGCTGGGCAGACCCGCCGACAGGGGGGACGAACGGGTCTGTTGTCCCGAGCCCAGGGTGTGGGGGGCCCAGAATGAAAGGTGGGGGGGCCATCCAGCACCCCACTCACGGCTCCTGACGCAGCATGCAGGCACCTCGCCTCCCCACCCCCCGGTCCAACGCCGCATGCAGGCACCGTGCTGCAGCGCGCTGCACGCCGCGCCGCACGCCGCGCCGCACGCCGCGCCGCACGCCGCACCGCACGCCGCGCTGCACGCCGCGCCGCACGCCGCGCCGCACGCCGCACCGCACGCACACACCGCACGCCGCTCCGATCACGCCCCCATCACACTGGTGTTTTAGTCCACGTGGAGTTCTTCTGGTTGTTGGCGACTGATCTGAGCTGTGGCGGAGGTCTGCCTCTCTGGGCCACATTCTAGTTGTTAATGTTCTGCCGCTCTCCTTGGGTATTTATTCTTTCAGTAGTTAACCTTAATTTAATTTAACTTGATTGAATTTGACTTTTGTGTCTCTTGTCTTTACTGTGTATTTATCCATTCGTTATATTTATTTAGTGTTCCCTGCTGAGAGCGCGGCTCACCGCAGTCCAATTCCTAGTTTGTTGTCAAACCTGGACAATAAATGAGTCTGAGTCTGAGTCTGATCAGCTCCGTCAGCTCCGTCACGCCTCAGAGTTCTCCTGTTTCCATTTGACATGTTTTTCTAAATCAGCTGTTTTGTGTCAGAAGCCGGACGACAGTCTGGTTCAGTGTTTGAGCCTGAAATGATGAACAGCTTCAACAAACACTCGTCTACCTGTGAGTGCAGGCGAGGAGGAGGAGGAGCAGGACCAGGACCAGGACCAGGACCAGGAGGACCAGGAGGACCAGGAGGACCAGGAGCAGGAGCAGGAGCAGGACCAGGACCAGGAGGAGCAGGAGGACCAGGAGCAGCAGCAGTGCACTGTAGGCAGAGCAGGTAGGAGTACCACTCTGTATGTGTGTGTGTGTGTGTGTGTGTGTGTGTGTGTGTGTGTGTGTGTGTGTGTGTGTGTGTGTGTGTGTGTGTGTGTGTGTGTGTTTGTGTGTGTGTTTGTGTGTGTGTGTGTGTGTGTGTGTGTGAGGGGCCGTACAAGACATAATTCATTCTGGCCCTCTCCCATACATATATTCTCATGTTTATACACACATATATTCTCCTTAATAATAATAATAATAATAATAATAATAATGATAATAATAATAATAATAATAATAATAATAATGATGATAGGTGAGCAGGATCACTACTGCAGCAGCACACCGTCAGCAGGGTCAAACTCGCCTTCCTCACGACGGTCTGACCGGCTCACGCTCCCTGCTAGTGGAGAACAGTCCACCGCCTGCTGAGTTCTGCTTCGCAGTGACAGGAAGTGACATCGGAGGATCAAAAAGCCACGTCGCTATGAACGCTGGGCCGCCACGAGCCGGTGCTCCCTGTGGGAACTTTTCGGACTCCTCCTGCTTAAAACCCAAAAAGTCAGAAGGATCACGAGGCCCCGAGATCAATAGGATGTGGGGAACAAAGACCACAACGATACCAGTGGTCATCGGAGCTCTTGGACTTGTGAAGAAGGGATTAGAGAAACACACCGACGAGATCCCCGGCAGCATCAACATCCAAGAAGTCCAGAAGACGGCCGTCCATGGAACAGCACGCATACCGCGGAGGGTTCTGTCAATCAAGTAGAAAGTAACAGCTGCCCTTTAGCGCCTCAGGACCATTGTTTGGACTCGGCTCTCTAGGATGTAAAGAAGGACGCATGAAGAAAATATTATCATCATAATAGTTATAATAATACATTTTATTTCACTGCGCCTTTCTAAACACCCAAGGACGCTTTACACAAGATTAAAACACACGACAAAAAACACCAGACAACACAGCGAATTAAAGGAGAGAGGTTTCAGACGATGGGCAGACTGAAACATGAGCCACAGAGAGGCGGAGAGAGGGCGGAGCCACAGAGAGGCGGAGAGAGGGCGGAGCCACAGAGAGGTGGAGAGAGGGCGGAGCCACAGAGAGGCGGAGAGAGGAGGGCGGAGCCACAGAGAGGCGGAGAGAGGAGGGCGGAGCCACAGAGAGGCGGAGAGAGGAGGGCGGAGCCACAGAGAGGCGGAGAGAGGAGGGCGGAGCCACAGAGAGGCGGAGAGAGGAGGGCGGAGCCATGGAGAGGCGGAGAGAGGAGGGCGGAGCCACAGAGAGAGAGGCGGAGAGAGGAGGGCGGAGCCACAGAGAGAGAGGCGGAGAGAGGAGGGCGGAGCCACGGAGAGAGAGGCGGAGAGAGGAGGGCGGAGCCACAGAGAGGCGGAGAGAGGAGGGCGGAGCCACAGAGAGAGAGGCGGAGAGAGAGGGCGGAGCCACGGAGAGGCGGAGAGAGGAGGGCGGAGCCACAGAGAGAGAGGCGGAGAGAGGAGGGCGGAGCCACAGAGAGAGAGGCGGAGAGAGGAGGGCGGAGCCACAGAGAGAGAGGCGGAGAGAGGAGGGCGGAGCCATGGAGAGGCGGAGAGAGGAGGGCGGAGCCACAGAGAGAGAGGCGGAGAGAGGAGGGCGGAGCCACGGAGAGGCGGAGAGAGGAGGGCGGAGCCACAGAGAGGCGGAGAGAGGAGGGCGGAGCCACAGAGAGAGAGGCGGAGAGAGGAGGGCGGAGCCACAGAGAGAGAGGCGGAGAGAGGAGGGCGGAGCCACAGAGAGAGAGGCGGAGAGAGAGGGCGGAGCCACGGAGAGGCGGAGAGAGGAGGGCGGAGCCACAGAGAGAGAGGCGGAGAGAGGAGGGCGGAGCCACAGAGAGGCGGAGAGAGGAGGGCGGAGCCATGGAGAGGCAGAGAGAGGAGGGCGGAGCCACAGAGAGAGAGGCGGAGAGAGGAGGGCGGAGCCACAGATAGGCGGAGAGAGGAGGGCGGAGCCATGGAGAGGCAGAGAGAGGAGGGCGGAGCCACAGAGAGAGAGGCGGAGAGAGGAGGGCGGAGCCACAGAGAGAGAGGCGGAGAGAGGAGGGCGGAGCCACGGAGAGGCGGAGAGAGGAGGGCGGAGCCACAGAGAGAGAGGCGGAGAGAGGAGGGCGGAGCCACAGAGAGAGAGGCGGAGAGAGGAGGGCGGAGCCACAGAGAGAGAGGCGGAGAGAGGAGGGCGGAGCCACAGAGAGAGAGGCGGAGAGAGGAGGGCGGAGCCATGGAGAGGCAGAGAGAGGAGGGCGGAGCCACAGAGAGAGAGGCGGAGAGAGGAGGGCGGAGCCACAGAGAGAGAGGCGGAGAGAGAGGGCGGAGCCACGGAGAGGCGGAGAGAGGAGGGCGGAGCCACAGAGAGAGAGGCGGAGAGAGGAGGGCGGAGCCACAGATAGGCGGAGAGAGGAGGGCGGAGCCATGGAGAGGCAGAGAGAGGAGGGCGGAGCCACAGAGAGAGAGGCGGAGAGAGGAGGGCGGAGCCACAGATAGGCGGAGAGAGGAGGGCGGAGCCATGGAGAGGCAGAGAGAGGAGGGCGGAGCCACAGAGAGAGAGGCGGAGAGAGGAGGGCGGAGCCACAGAGAGAGAGGCGGAGAGAGGAGGGCGGAGCCACGGAGAGGCGGAGAGAGGAGGGCGGAGCCACAGAGAGAGAGGCGGAGAGAGGAGGGCGGAGCCACGGAGAGGCGGAGAGAGGAGGGCGGAGCCACAGAGAGAGAGGCGGAGAGAGGAGGGCGGAGCCACGGAGAGGCGGAGAGAGGAGGGCGGAGCCATGGAGAGGCAGCGAGAGGAGGGCGGAGCCACAGAGAGAGAGGCGGAGAGAGGAGGGCGGAGCCATGGAGAGGCAGAGAGAGGAGGGCGGAGCCACAGAGAGAGAGGCGGAGAGAGGAGGGCGGAGCCACGGAGAGGCGGAGAGAGGAGGGCGGAGCCATGGAGAGGCGGAGAGAGGTGGAGGACCTGAGGGAACGTGAGGAGGGCAACGTGAAGGAGATCAGACAGATGGGGGGGGGTATGTGGGGGGGGGGGGGGGGGGGGGGGGGGGGGTCTGGCTTTGAATGTAAACAGAAGAATCTTGAAGATGATCCAGAATTTGACCGGGAGCCCATGGAGCTGCTGGAGGACGGGTGATGCGGTGAGAGGAAGGGGTTTGCTGAGTTCTGGACCAGCTGGAGCTGATGGAGGGGATTGTGGGAAATTGTGGGAAAACCTGGCGGGGGGGGGGGGGGGGAGTGTGACGAGGAAAGGGGTGAGAGAGGGGAGAGAGAGAGGGGAGAGGAGGGGCGGAGAGGGGCGAGAGAGGGGTGAGAGAGGAGGGGCGGAGAGGGGCGAGAGAGGGGTGAGAGAGGGGTGAGAGAGGGGTGAGAGAGGAGGGGCGGAGAGGGGTGAGAGAGGGGAGAGAGAGGGGTGAGAGAGGAGGGGGGAGAGAGGGGAGAGAGAGGGGTGAGAGAGGAGGGGTGAGAGAGGGGAGAGAGAGGGGTGAGAGAGGAGGGGTGAGAGAGGGGAGAGAGAGGGGTGAGAGGGGAGAGAGAGGGGTGAGAGAGGAGGGGTGGAGAGGGGCGAGAGAGGGGTGAGAGAGGAGGGGTGGAGAGGGGAGAGAGAGGGGTGAGAGAGGAGGGGTGGAGAGGGGAGAGAGAGGGGTGAGAGAGGAGGGGTGGAGAGGGGCGAGAGAGGGGTGAGAGAGGGGTGAGAGAGGAGGGGTGGAGAGGGGCGAGAGAGGGGTGAGAGAGGGGTGAGAGAGGAGGGGTGGAGAGGGGCGAGAGAGGGGTGAGAGAGGGGAGAGAGAGGGTGAGAGAGGGGTGAGAGAGGGGCGCGAGAGAGGGGTGAGAGAGGTGTGAGAGGGGTGAGAGAGGGGTGAGAGAGGAGGGGTGGAGAGGGGTGAGAGAGGAGGGGTGGAGAGGGGCGAGAGAGGGGTGAGAGAGGGGTGAGAGAGGAGGGGTGGAGAGGGGCGAGAGAGGGGTGAGAGAGGGGTGAGAGAGGGGCGAGAGAGGGGTAGAGAGGGGCGAGAGAGGGGTGAGAGAGGGGCGAGAGAGGTGTGAGAGGGGTGAGAGAGGGGTGAGAGAGGGGTGGAGGCGGTTTATGTTGCGCAGGTGGAAGTGTGCAGACCGAGTGATGTTATTAATGTGGAGTGTAAAGAGAGTGAGCTGGAGGACGACACCCAGACTCTGACCTGAGGGGACGGGGACACTGAGGACCTGTCCACTGTGAGGGACAGCCTGGTGGATCTGGACACTGAGGACCTGTCCACTGTGAGGGACAGCCTGGTGGATCTGGACACTGAGGACCTGTCCACTGTGAGGGACAGCCTGGTGGATCTGGACACTGAGGACCTGTCCACTGTGAGGGACAGCCTGGTGGATCTGGACACTGAGGACTTGGTGCCAACAAGAAGGAGTTCAGTTCCATCACCGTTTGATTTCAGGAAGTTTGAGGTGAGCCAGGATTTGATCCAGAGATGCAGAGGGTGAGGGAGGAGGGGCGAGAGAGGAGTCAGGTGTACTGGAGAGAGAGCGCTGGGTGTCTCCGCGTAGCAGTGAGTTAGTACCGAACTTCCGGAAAATGTTACCGAGGGGAAGGAGGTGTATGAAGAAGAGGAGGGGCCTTGCACATACATACAGTATATCAATCAATCCATCAATCAATTCTGTTTATTCACAAATATAATTGCAACCAGATAATTTACAAAAGTGTGTTTCAGTTGTGTGTGTCAAGAGAACTCCCGAGAAGCTGCCCAGCTGATAGCGGCCCAGGCACACAGTACACACAGTACGCACAGTACACACAGTACACACAGTACACACAGTACACACAGTACACACAGTACACACAGTACGCTCATTACATTTACTACAATACAGGTTTAGTTATTCCTCCCAACCCATTACCATTCCTGTCTTACCAAATCTCACACACACACACACACACACACACACACACACACACACACACACACACACACATTACTTTTCATTGTTTCTCCTATTATAATGTGTGGATATTTCCATATTTCTAGATTGCATACACACTCACACTCTCACAGTCAGTTTATCGTGGTTCGTTGCTCATCACATCAGATCAATCAGTGAGACAGGGACAGTTTCATCAACAGCACACTACCTTGTTGTATTCAGTTTGATATTTTAGTTCTCGGCCATCAGGGTTGTGTTTCAGTATAATGTAGTAAAAGTTCCTCTTTTAACTTTTTCTTAAATACATGTAAAGACACAGAGTTTGTGTTGTGGTGTCAGTCTCATTCCGGATCTCCGGGCCTTTGCACGAGATGCTAAAGCTAGTACTTTGAGTTTACGCTTTTTGCCCTTCACCAGATTTTTCCTTCTTGTGTCGTAGCCATGAGATGGATGTTACTGGGAGTCGCTGACAGTCTTTCATTCAGACCATGTACTACATTATACGTCACACACGCGTTTTGAAAAGCGTTGCACTCAGTGAGCTTCAGAAGCTTGAGCCTGTAGAAAAGAGGATCAGATGAAGCACGTTTCACCTTTTCCTGTAAGACAAGCAGTTCAGTGAGACAGCTCGGACACGTGTTCCACCATGTGATACTGCAGTAGTTTAAATGTGGTTCGAACAGTGTTTGATTCAAGGTTTTAAGAGCTTCGAGAGGGAGATCATGTCGAGTTTTATAAAACAGGCCTACATGTTTAGATAATCTAGCTGTCATTTCATCAATGTGCTGTTTGAAATTCAGAGATTCATCGATCAATATCCCTAAAGATCTCGTGTGTTGGACTCGTTCAATATTCCTCCCACAGATTTCAAAATGTATGTTATCTATATTTTTACGATTTCTATTAGAACGGAACAAAATGTAGTGGGTTTTATTTCAGTTTAAAGATCATTTATTGCACTTTAGCCAGATGTCTACTTTGGTTCATTCTTGATTAACTGTGTTTTGAAGATACTCAGGATTTTTATGAGTGAAGAAAAGGTTAGAGTCATCTGCAAAGATCATGTTGTGCAGAGTATCTGTACAGTTTGGTAAGTCATTTATGTAAATAATAAATAGAAGCGGACCTAAAATAGATCCCTGGGGAACTCCACACTCAGTAACTGTGTGTTGTGATGTAGTTTTGTGTATCTGTACGTGACGCTGTCTTTCAGACAGAGAGCCTCTGACACCATCGTGCTCAGTTTTCCCAGCAGAATTTCAAAATCTACTGTACGGAAGGCCTTCGATACATCAAGGAGAGCGCCCCCTGGCCCTCGCCCTGATCCACCGCACCGTTCACCTCTTCACTCAGACGGAGAGGAGCCGGGCCTGCTGTGCTCTTTGTCCTGAAGCCATACTGGGAGGGGGGAACAGGAAGTTTGGTCAAATACAGCCTGATGTAGACAATTCCTTCATGTAATTCTGAAAAGGAATTTAAAACAGAAATTGGATGAAAATTATTCTTGTTGTTTTTGTCTCCAGATTTAAATATTGGGATTATTTTTGCAGTCTTAATATTTTTAGGCGCTACTCCGTGTATTAACGATATATTAGTGCAATATGTCAGCGGCTCAACCATTTCAAGAGCAACACATTTGATGGTTTTGCTGCAGATCCATCCGTCCCCTCTGTGCAGGAGCTCTTCAGGCCCATTAGGACTTTAAGTACTTCTGCTTTGTCAGTTGGCTTCAGGAACATAGAACTTGTAAAATTCCCTTTCAGATATTGTTGACATGAGGCGCCCCCTGGTGGCCTTATGGGCTTTGATAGCGATTCTCCAATGGAACTGAAAACATTGTTAAAGCTGTTTGCAAGATCTTCAGTTTCTAGTGTGCACTTGGTGTCAGGAAGCACAGTTGTTTTGTTCCCCGGCAGAGAATTTTATTTAGTACTTTCCAGCACTGCTTTTGGTCACCATGAGATATCTGTTTTTGTTTTCCTCTGTGGGATTTTTAATGAATAATTTATAAAGCCTGTTTTTTGTTTAATGGATTTAAGGATGTCCTCGGTGAGCCATTTGTCCTGTTTATTAGAGGACAAATGTGTTTATTTTTTCAGGTATTGTTTTGTACATGCTGTCAGATATGTCTTGTGTGGATGCATTATAAGCTTCCTCTGGTGCGTTGCAGCGACAGACAGAATCCCATGTTTTTACTTTAAGATGTTCTTTGAGTAGAGTTAAGTTTTTTTCAGACAATATTTTAGATTTAGTCTTTTGGGATGGTTCCTTTAATTGTCGTGTCAGGTTAGCAAAGAGTACAACAGGAAAGTGGTCAGAGATATCTGACAGTATGACACCAGAGTCAAAGCAAGTGTTTGTATATTTGTAACGATGTTATCGATGATGGATTTACTGGATCCTGCTTCTCCAGTGTAAAGATTCATTGTAGGGAAAAAAGATGAGGCATATATACTGGGGCGACAGCAGCTCAGTTGGTAGAGCAGGTCGTCTTATAACCGGAAGGTTGGCGGTTCGATCCCCACTCCCACAGGCGTAAAACTGATGTGTCCTTGGGCAAGACACTTCACCCACCTTGCCTAGTATGAAAGTTGTGAGAGTGAATGGTTGGTGGTGGGAGGGGCCGATGGCGCAGACTGGCAGCCTCGCTTCCGTCAGTCTGCCCCCCCCAGGGCAGCTGTGGCTACAGCAGCAGCTCACCTCCACCCAGTATGGAGGGAATGTAGTGTAAAGTGTCTTTGAGTGTCCTGAAAAGTGCTGTATAAAACCAGTGTATTATTATAACAATTTAAGAACTCGTGTTTGGAGGTATTTTCCGTGGCAAGGTTGATATTAAAATCTCCCAGAATAAAACAATTTTTGTTACAATTATTAAGTTTATTAAGAAGTTCTGCCAAGCAGTTTAGAAAAAGATTTGCATCTGAGTCTGGAGGTCGATATAGCTCTCCAACAACGATGTTTTCCCCATTTTTTGTGTCTACTTCGATAAACAAGGAATCAGAAAACCCACCATCTAAAGATAAATCATATGTTGTCAAGCTTACACACACACACGTTCTCCTTTCACATGCAGACATTCACCTAAATAAATAGGAATATATGCATGTGTACAAAGAAAATATTTGTATGTAAGAGAAGAATATATGTGTGTGCGAGTGAGATAGTGGAAAAGGAAGTGAGATAGTGGAAAAGGAAGTGCACTGTGATTGGCTGAGAAGCTCAAGCAGGCGGTCTTGTTCAGCTCAGTCAACACTGCAGGTGTGGCGGAGTCGGCGCCGCTCCGAGCCTCTGGGCTGTTGGGAAATATTTGATCATCCTTCAGAAGCGGCCAGGTCCTCATCCTCATGGCCTGAGCTGGTTTCAGGTTCATCTGCTCCAGGCTGGACTCACAGCAGGGTGCAAGTCAGAAACTCTTCAGACCTGCCAAGTGGCTTCAGCAGGACAAGCAGCTAACGCTAACACGCTAACACGCTAACGCGACACAGGCCCAGCTGGAGGAGGAGGCCAGTGTTTTTCAGCCCCTGTGCCGTCATGTAAAGAGTGAATGATGCTTTCTGTACGGATATGACTCCTCAGGACACAGTAAATAAACATACATTATGGAATAAAACTCCGCTAGCTTAATGCTAACGTCAATGGAAAATAGAATGGATATGCTAATAGTTAGCATAACAGTCACAGAACTTACTGGAACAAATTGAACATTTCAATTAATAAAAAGAATAAACTCCAATTATTTCAATAATAACTGGCATATATATATTCCTCATTCAGAAAATTACAGACAATAATAAAAACACTGACATGACATGCAGCAAGCAGCTACGGAAGCCCATGAGGCTCAAAACGCAAATCACACATTCATCCAGATTACAGATTCTCGTAAGGAGAATATATGTGTGTGTAAGGAAAATATATGTTTGTGTAAGCACGAGAATATGTGTGTGAGAGGGCCAGAATGAATGGTGTCTTGTACGGCCCCTCAAATTCAAATGTGTGTGTGTGTGTGTGTGTGTGTGTGTGTATGTGTGTGTGTGTGTGTGTGTGTGTGTGTGTGTGTGTGTTCTTGTACATACCCAAAAGTAAGGACCAAATTCGTTTTTCACTAACAGAGCGAGGAAATTTTTGCCGGTCCTCACTTTTCAAAAGGCCTTTTTTGACCTTGTTGAGGTTCAGACCTGGTTTCTGATTCAGGCTCACAGTGAGGTTCAGGTCTGGTTCAGGTCTGGTTCAGGTCTGGTTCAGGTCTGGTTCAGGGCACAGGTCAGGGTCAGGCTCCGTCTTTGATGGTCAGGGTGGCGGCCAGGAAATGCATTATGGCAATGAGTGTCCTCACAACATATAGCTGTACAAACGTGTGTGTGTGTGTGTGTGTGTGTGTGTGTGTGTGTGTGTGTGTGTGTGTGAGAGAGAGCCTTCTTTGGATTTACTTCCTTCCTCCTCGTTTAGCTCCTCCCACCAGCCTGCCGCTGTCAGCACCAACAAAGAAGAAGAAGATCCTGGTGGCTCCGCCCCTCAGCCTGTCGCTCGGTAACGACAACCGCAGGGCTCTGGGCTCGGTCGCCGTGGTAACAGCTGTCACCATGGCGCCCGTGTTTCCTCTGCAGCTGGAGGCGGGTCCATGCTCTCCGAGGACTTTCCCGCCAGCTTCCTGTCTCCGTCGCCAGAGGACGAGGACCCGGGGCTGGACCCTGGACCTAGACGCCATGGAGACGCCGTCCGACACAGAGTCCTTGCCGTTTCCGCTGCACGACCTGGAAGGTCAGAGGTCAGGGGTCGGGCCGTGATGACGTCCCGTGACGTCACGCCTCAGACGCGCCGCTCTTGTCTTCCAGCCGACCTGCTGCGTCTCGGCGTGGCGACCGGCCGCCGCCGGAGGCGGGGCTCCGCCCCGGGGGCGCGGCCCGGGGCCCGGTCCGGTCCCGGTCCCGGTCCGTGGGCCGACCTCGCCGGCGACCCGGAGGACGAGGTGGACGAACACGGCACCCGGTGGCGCCGCTTCTCCAGCGGGGAGCCTCCCGCGGAGAGCCGGGTCAACATGAGCGTCCTGCAGCCCTTCCTCAGGGTTCTGTCCCACGGAGGTACGCCGCCGCACGCCGCCACCGCGCTGGCTCCGCCCACTACTCACTCCCCTGACCCAACTCAGGTTACTATGGAGACGGCATGAATGACATCATCGTCTTCTCCTCCTGCTACCTGCCTGAGAACTCCATGGAGAACTACCAGTACATCATGGACCAGCTGTTCAGGTTCCACACACACACACTACCTTGATGTTGTGTTTTTGTGTGTGTCCCTGACTCACTGTTGTGTGTGTGTGTGTGTGTGTGTGTGTGTGTGTCAGGTTTGTGGTGGGCACGCTGGACCTGATGGTGTCTCAGGACTATGTGATTGTGTATCTGTGTGCTGGAGGCCAGAAGGAGAGACTTCCTGCAATCAGCTGGCTGAAGGAGTGTTACACAACCATCGCCTGGCGGTGAGAGCACACACACACACACACACACACACACACACACACACACACACACACACTGAGACACACACACACACGCACACACACACACACTCCCACACGCACGCAAACACAAAAAAAGTGTTACTGTTGTGTCAGTGTGTCGTGTGTTGTTGTGTGCGAGTGTGTTGTGTGACAGTGTGTAGTTGTGTGTGACAGTGTGTAGTTGTGTCACAGTGTGTAGTTGTGCTGTTGTGTGTCTGCAGCCTGAGGAAGAACCTGAAGGGCCTCCTGGTGGTCCACCCCTCCTGGTTCATCAGGGCTCTGATCACCGTCATCAAGCCCTTCATCAGGTCTGCTCTTCATCGCGTCATCATCATCATCACCGAGTTTATGCTACTGTTCTTCAAGTGTCCTCTTCCTCCTCTTCCTCCTCCTCCTCTTCCTCCTCTTCCTCCTCCTCCTCTTCCTCCTCATCTTCCTCTTCCTCCTCCTCCTCTTCCTCCTCCTCAGTTCAAAGTTCAGCAGGAAGCTGCAGTTCGTCCACACCCTGCAGGACCTCTCTCTCCTCATCCCCACTGAACATGTGCAGATTCCAACCTGTGTCAGAGAGTCAGTCACTCATTCACTCATTCACTCATTCATTCATTCATTATATAAAGTGCAACAAAATGTGGTTTATTATTATTAATCTTCATGTGTTTACTTGACTGCAGGTACGATGACAGTCTGTCCAGGTGACCCAGCAGCTGGTCCAGCAGCTGGTCCAGCAGCTGGTCCAGCAGGTGGTCCAGCAGGTGGTCCAGCAGCTGGTCCAGCAGGTGGTCCAGCAGGTGGTCCAGCAGGTGGTCCAGCAGGTGGTCCAGCAGCTGGTCCAGCAGCTGGTCCAGCAGCTGGTCCAGCAGGTGGTCCAGCAGGTGGTCCAGCAGGTGGTCCAGCAGGTGGTCCAGCAGGTGGTCCAGCAGGTGGTCCAGCAGGTGGTCCAGCAGGTGACCCAGCAGCTGGTCCAGCAGCTGGTCCAGCAGGTGGTCCAGCAGGTGGTCCAGCAGGTGGTCCAGCAGGTGACCCAGCAGCTGGTCCAGCAGCTGGTCCAGCAGCTGGTCCAGCAAGAACCACTGACAGGAAGTTGTTTATGTCAACACAATAAAATTGCCAACAAGCTCAAAACTCTGCCGTGTGTGTGTGTGTCAGTGTGTGTGTGTGTGTGTGTGTGTGTGTGTGTGTGTGTGTGTGTGTGTGTGTCAGTGTGTGTGTGTGTGTGTGTGTGTGTGTGTCAGTGTGTGTGTGTGTGTGTGTGATTGTGATGAATAAAAGGCGGGTTTTGGCGTGGTGGGTTCAGGGCCCTCCGGTAGAGTCTGTTTATTCAAAGTGCTGCAACTGAACTTTCTTTTTACTCAAAACATAAAAGTCACAAAGATTTTCTGATAAAAAATATTCTGGTAAAAAAACATGAAACACACTCTGGACTGACCACGATCTGGACCCCAGACCAGAGCTTGAACCCCACAGTGAGGAGCAGCGAGAGAGAAGCTGAAGACAAGCACACACACACACACACACACACACACACACACCACACACACACACACACACACACACACACACACACACACACACACACACACACACACACACACACACACACACACACACAGCCTGGTCCAGTGCAGCGGGGCTCAGCACAGTCTGCCTGTTTGACAGGCAGTGCACCGCGGCATGCTGGGAAATGTGGTCTGGAGCGGCGCTCCAGGTCAGAGGATGCCACTATGAATGCTGGGAAACGGTTTAACACTTTGATGCTCGCATACAGACTTTCTGTCATGTGGAACGGCATGCTGGGAAACGGAGTCCGGGAATGATCGAACACTGACAGAAGTCCTCCAGACGCAGAGGGGCATGATGGGAGAATCCTCCTCCAGACGCAGAGGGGCATGATGGGAGAATCCTCCTCCAGACGCAGAGGGGCATGATGGGAGAATCCTCCTCCAGACGCAGAGGGGCATGATGGGAGAATCCTCCTCCAGACGCAGAGGGGCATGATGGGAGATTCCTCCTCCAGACGCAGAGGGGCATGATGGGAGAATCCTCCTCCAGACGCAGAGGGGCATGATGGGAGAATCCTCCTCCAGACGCAGAGGGGCATGATGGGAGAATCCTCCTCCAGACGCAGAGGGGCATGATGGGAGAATCCTCCTCCAGACACAGAGGGGCATGATGGGAGATTCCTCCTCCAGACGCAGAGGGGCATGATGGGAGATTCCTCCTCCAGACGCAGAGGGGCATGATGGGAAGCAGAGGAGGAGGAGGAGGTCAGCTGGTCTGAGGCTGGTCATTGTGGTCCTGAAACAAAAAAAAATCAGCCTTTAGAGTGTTTCCTTCAGTAGTGTGTAGTGTAGTACAGTGTTGTGTAGTACAGTGTTGTGTAGTACAGTGTTGTGTAGTACAGTGTAGTGTAGTACAGTGTTGTGTAGTACAGTGTTGTGTAGTACAGTGTTGTGTAGTACAGTGTAGTGTAGTGCAGTGTTGTGTAGTACAGTGTAGTGTAGTGCAGTGTTGTGTAGTACAGTGTTGTGTAGTACAGTCTTGTGTAGTACAGTGTAGTGTAGTGCAGTGTTGTGTAGTACAGTGTTGTGTAGTACAGTGTTGTGTAGTACAGTGTAGTGTAGTGCAGTGTTGTGTAGTACAGTGTTGTGTAGTACAGTCTTGTGTAGTACAGTGTAGTGTAGTGCAGTGTTGTGTAGTACAGTGTAGTGTAGTACAGTGTAGTGTAGTGCAGTGTTGTGTAGTACAGTGTTGTGTAGTACAGTCTTGTGTAGTACAGTGTAGTGTAGTGCAGTGTTGTGTAGTACAGTGTTGTGTAGTACAGTGTTGTGTAGTACAGTGTAGTGTAGTGCAGTGTTGTGTAGTACAGTGTAGTGTAGTACAGTGTTGTGTAGTACAGTCTTGTGTAGTACAGTGTTGTGTAGTACAGTGTTGTGTAGTACAGTGTAGTGTAGTACAGTGTTGTGTAGTACAGTGTTGTGTAGTACAGTCTTGTGTAGTACAGTGTAGTGTAGTGCAGTGTTGTGTAGTACAGTGTTGTGTAGTACAGTGTTGTGTAGTACAGTGTAGTGTAGTGCAGTGTTGTGTAGTACAGTGTTGTGTAGTACAGTCTTGTGTAGTACAGTGTAGTGTAGTGCAGTGTTGTGTAGTACAGTGTAGTGTAGTACAGTGTAGTGTAGTGCAGTGTTGTGTAGTACAGTGTTGTGTAGTACAGTCTTGTGTAGTACAGTGTAGTGTAGTGCAGTGTTGTGTAGTACAGTGTTGTGTAGTACAGTGTTGTGTAGTACAGTGTAGTGTAGTGCAGTGTTGTGTAGTACAGTGTAGTGTAGTACAGTGTTGTGTAGTACAGTCTTGTGTAGTACAGTGTTGTGTAGTACAGTGTTGTGTAGTACAGTGTAGTGTAGTACAGTGTTGTGTAGTACAGTGTTGTGTAGTACAGTCTTGTGTAGTACAGTGTAGTGTAGTGCAGTGTTGTGTAGTACAGTGTAGTGTAGTACAGTGTAGTGTAGTGCAGTGTTGTGTAGTACAGTGTAGTGTAGTACAGTGTTGTGTAGTACAGTGTTGTGTAGTACAGTCTTGTGTAGTACAGTGTAGTGTAGTGCAGTGTTGTGTAGTACAGTGTAGTGTAGTACAGTGTAGTGTAGTGCAGTGTTGTGTAGTACAGTGTAGTGTAGTACAGTGTTGTGTAGTACAGTGTAGTGTTGTGTAGTACAGTGTTGTGTAGTACAGTGTTGTGTAGTTTTGTGTAGTACAGTGTTGTGTAGTGTTGTGTAGTACAGTGTTGTGTAGTGTAGTGTTGTGTAGTACAGTGTTGTGTAGTGTTGTGTTGTGTACTGTTGTGTAGTACAGTGTTGTGTAGTGTTGTGTTGTGTACTGTTGTGTAGTACAGTGTTGTGTAGTACAGTGTAGTGTTGTGTAGTACAGTGTTGTGTAGTACAGTGTTGTGTAGTACAGTGTTGTGTAGTGTTGTGTTGTGTAGTGTTGTGTAGTACAGTGTACTGTTGTGTAGTACAGTGTTGTGTAGTACAGTGTTGTGTAGTACAGTGTTGTGTAGTGTTGTGTAGTACAGTGTTGTGTAGTACAGTGTACTGTTGTGTAGTACAGTGTTGTGTAGTTTTGTGTAGTACAGTGTTGTGTAGTGTTGTGTAGTACAGTGTTGTGTAGTGTTGTGTAGTACAGTGTTGTGTAGTACAGTGTTGTGTAGTTTTGTGTAGTACAGTGTTGTGTAGTGTTGTGTAGTACAGTGTTGTGTAGTGTTGTGTTGTGTAGTGTTGTGTAGTACAGTGTAGTGTTGTGTAGTACAGTGTTGTGTAGTACAGTGTTGTGTAGTTTTGTGTAGTACAGTGTTGTGTAGTGTTGTGTAGTACAGTGTTGTGTAGTGTTGTGTAGTACAGTGTTGCGTAGGACAGTGTTGTGTAGTGTTGTGTAGTACAGTGTTGTGTAGTGTTGTGTAGTACAGTGTTGCGTAGGACAGTGTTGTGTAGTGTTGTGTAGTACAGTGTTGTGTAGTGTTGTGTAGTGTAGTGTTGTGTAGTACAGTGTTGTGTAGTGTTGTGTAGTACAGTGTTGCGTAGGACAGTGTTGTGTAGTGTTGTGTAGTACAGTGTTGTGTAGTGTTGTGTAGTACAGTGTTGCGTAGGACAGTGTTGTGTAGTGTTGTGTAGTACAGTGTTGTGTAGTGTTGTGTAGTACAGTGTTGCGTAGTACAGTGTTGTGTAGTGTTGTGTAGTACAGTGTTGTGTAGTGTAGTGTAGTGTTGTGTACACAGCAAAATGGAAAGTGTTGTTTCAGCTGCCCTGGTGTTGAGTGTCACACTCTGTGTGTGTGTACAGAATTCTCCCGGACCCCGAGGTAAACCTCCACCTCTGCAGAGTTCACGTTGTTCCCTCACAGCGTCACATCTCCAACACCCTCACTGCTGCTTCACCTCCAGTAACAGTGTACTTTTCCACAGCAGGGTGTGTTGTGTTGTAACACGGGTGTGTACATTCATTAGATTTTCAGGGTACATTTTTGACACTTCCAGTGTGTTATCAACACGAGGAAGTGATGCATCTTTACACTCATCCAGTAAACTCATGGTATTCACAGCTTTTCCTTCAACCTTTTTAAGGTGTGTGTTTAACTGTGAGTCGTGTGATTCTGTTTCACTCAGGATGTTTGGTACGAACACCTTCATGTTATGTTCAACACCGTCCATCCTGAGGACAGCCCGATGGTGGGGCAGTACGGCCTGGAGGCGTCCCCTGGGTGGCGGGGGGGGTGTCCTCCTTCAGGAGGGGTGTCCTCCTTCGGGGGGGGTGTCCTCCTTCAGGGGGGGTGCCCTCCTTCGGTGGGGGTGTCCTCCTTCAGGAGGGGTGTCCTCCTTCGGGGGGGGTGCCCTCCTTCGGTGGGGGTGTCCTCCTTCAGGAGGGGTGTCCTCCTTCAGGAGGGGTGTCCTCCTTCGGGGGGGGTGTCCTCCTTCAGGAGGGGTGTCCTCCTTCAGGAGGGGTGTCCTCCTTCGGGGGGGTTGCACCTGAATAAAATGGAATAGGGTGCCATGGACCAACACAGCCTCGGAGAGGGACACTGACTCCACCCGGGGGGACGGAGCTCGTTAGTCTTGGTAAGCAGTCTGTCTCGGAGAGGGACGAGTCCGACTACAAACCTCAACATAGTCCTCGGCTTTACTTCTTATTGTCTCATGCTAGCTGTTGCCAAAGCTGTCCGTCCCTGGGAGAGGGATCCCTCCATACTGTGGTTCTCCCCAAGATCTCTTCTTCTCCCACTGGGTTTCTGGAGTTTTTTCTTGCCGGATGTGAGGGTCTAAGGCGGTGGTTGCTTCGTTTTGTCTCGTTACTGTGAATTTGACATATTAACATGATGCTTATTCACTGTTTTTATTTTTACCGACCAATGTAACATCTTGAAGCCTCTGAGGCAGCTGCTGTTGTGATACTGGGCTGTACAAAAATACATTGATTGATTGATTGAAACCCCGGCGTGGCGGGACGCTGTGAGGCGCCAGCCTACTGTCTGCTGGCTTCCTCCACCACCACGGCGAGATGACAGCGGTTGTCGCCTACACCCCCACGGACGTCGCTGATGAGGTTGTGAAGGACGGGTTCTTCGACCAACTCCACCAGGCGGTCAGCCGAGCTCCACCCCACGCCGCCATCATTCTCACTGACGCCAACGCCACTCTGTCCAGCAGCGACCGGTCCCCCGGCTCGCCTGTCGGCACCACCTTCATCCACAGGAAAACAAACGACGACGGCCACCGCCTCCTCCTCCGCCACCATAACAGCCTCTGTGTTGCCGACACCTGGTTTCCTCGGAAACAAATCCATCTCTGGACGTGGTACGGCCCAGATGGCAGAACCAGGAAGGCGCTGGACCACATCCTCATTTCTCAACGCTGGAAGTCGTTTGTCACCAGCTGCCGGGTGTACAGAGGAGACCGCCGTCTGCTGGTGGCCCGGCTGAAGCTAAAGCTCCGAGCCAACCAGCACCAGAGCCTGCCTCGCCCCGACTCCTCCCGACTCAACGACCCCGACACCGCCACGGACTTCAGTCGCTCCACCCGCCGCACTCTTGATGCCCTGGCTTCCGACAAA
Organism: Salarias fasciatus; assembly: GCF_902148845.1. NCBI lineage: Eukaryota > Metazoa > Chordata > Actinopteri > Blenniiformes > Blenniidae > Salarias > Salarias fasciatus. The sequence goes on from NC_043765.1 coordinate 131,574, forward strand.
GTGACGGACTGGGCGACCTTCAAGGAAAGTGTCCTCCAGTCTGCTCACAATGTCCTCGGACGCTACGACCGTCCCCCAGAAAGCCCTGGACATCAGAGAGGACTCTAAACATCATGGACCGGCGGCGTGAGGCCCGGCTCCGAGGCCACCTCACGGAGGATCGGCGACTGAACCGCCGGCGCAGTGCGGCCATCGCTGAGGACAGGGAGAGGTTCTGAAGCAGAAGCCCGACAGCTTGAGTCCGCCGCCAACAACAATAACTTGAGCCGCGTATTCAGTCTACTGCGCCAAGCCCGTAGCGGTCCACACATAAAGACAGCCTGGGTAAAAGATTCTGACGGTAATCTCATTACAACTGAAGCCACCTGCCTGGAGCGCAGGAAGGAACACTTCAGCCTCCTCTTGCAGCACAGCACCATCCCGGCTGATCCCGCCCTCCCAGAGACTGCCAACGCTGCCCCCCCCTAGCGCCCCCTGCTGCACAGACCCTGTAGCACCCGGGGAAGTGAGAGCTGAACATCAGGGAAGCCCCCGGCGTCTGTGCCATCACCGGTGAGATGCTCACAGCCGGCGGCGATGCCACGGTGGAGCGGCTAACCGATTCAATCAGGTGTGGGAAACAGAGCAGCTGCCACCGCCTGGACCAGAGGGTCATCCTGCCCTTCTGGAGATGAACCACCGCCTGGACCAGAGGGTCATCCTGCCCTTCTGGAGACGAACCACCGCCTGGACCAGAGGGTCATCCTGCCCTTCTGGAGACGAACCACCGCCTGGACCAGAGGGTCATCCTGCCCTTCTGGAGACGAACCACCGCCTGGACCAGAGGGTCATCCTGCCCTTCTGGAGACGAACCACCGCCTGGACCAGAGGGTCATCCTGCCCTTCTGGAGACGAAGGGTGATCGGCTTGTCTGTGGAAACCACAGAGGCATCACCCTGCTCTCCATCCCTGGCCAGGTCTTCACCAGGATCTGGCTTCACTGTCTCCTTCCAGCGACCAGAAGCCGCCGCCGTCCCCAGCAGGCTGGCTTTACGCCCAATCACTCCACAGTCGACCACATCTCTGCCGTACGTCTGCTGATAGAGAAGACCCGTGGATTCCATAAAGACCGCCATCTGTATAACGGATTCATGGATCTGAAGCCGCCTTCGACACCGTCTGCCACTCCTCTCTGTGGAACATCCTCCAAACCCTCGGAGCTCCGCCCAAGACCACCGCTGTGTTCCAGCTGCTCTGCAGCAGAGAGCTGAGTCCGTATGAACGGTCTGACTCCAGCTGGTTCACCGTCTCCAGCGGCGTTCTCCAGGGCCGTGTGGCTCCTGATCTTTTAACTGCATCATGGACCGTCTGAGGTCCCGGGTCTGCAGGCGTCCCCGGAGCGTCCTTCAACAGCGACCACCTGACGGACCTGGAACACGCTGACGACCCCATCCTGCTCAGACAGCCTGCAGTCAGCTGAGACGCTCTGGCTTCACCGTGAGGAGGAGCACAGCTCGGCTCCAGGGGAGCTGGACTGAAACCAGGTCCATGCATGTCGGTGATGGACCAGATCCACCTCCCATGGAGCAGATCCTCCTCCCATGGACCAGATCCACCTCCCATGGACCAGATCCACCTCCCATGGACCAGATCCTCCTCCCATGGACCAGATCCTCCTCCCATGGACCAGATCCACCTCCCATGGACCAGATCCTCCTCCCATGGACCAGATCCAGATCCCATGGACCAGATCCTCCTCCCATTAACCAGATCCAGATCCCATGGACCAGATCCTCCTTCCATGGACCAGATCCAGATCCCATTGACCAGATCCACCTCCCATGGACCAGATCCTTCTCCCATGGACCAGATCCTTCTCCCATGGACCAGATCCTCCTTCCATGGACCAGATCCTTCTCCCATGGACCAGATCCTTCTCCCATGGACCAGATCCTTCTCCCATGGACCAGATCCTCCTCCCATGGACCAGATACTCCTCCCATGGACCAGATCCACCTCCCATGGACCAGATCCACCTCCCATGCAAACCGGGAGCGACATCGTGGAGCCTGTCAAGAACTTTGTGTCTCTGGGGTCCACGGTGACAGACAGCAGGACCTAGAACCAGAGATTGACCGCAGACGAGTCCTGGCAGCCTCTGCTCTGCAGTCCCTCTGGAACCACTCTGGATCCAGACCGTCTCACCAAGACCAAGCTCCGGGTCTACAGCCCGGCCGTCCTCTCCGTCCTGCTGTATGGCTCAGAAACGAGGCCCCTGAACCACAGTCTGGCTCTGATAGCAGGACTCTGAGAACCATGGACAACATCAGGACTCTGAGGACCATGGAGAACATCAGGACTCTGAGGACCATGGAGAACATCAGGACTCTGAGGACCATGGAGAACATCAGGACTCTGAGGACCATGGAGAACACCAGGACTCTGAGGACCATGGAGAACATCAGGACTCTGAGAACCATGGAGAACATCAGGACTCTGAGGACCATGGAGAACACCAGGCGGCCCAGCCAGTCTCCAGTGAAGGTCTCAGAGCCAGGCCAGCCCCGAGCATCTTCCCTGGTCGCACAGCGCCGCCCTGCTGGCTGGACCACGTCCTCCGTCCCCCCCCAGAACATCCGACAAGAGACGTTCTCCAGTTCGACCCGAAGCCCTCAGGCTGGAGACGACTACGAGGGAACCCCGGACCTGATGGCTCCGCCCCCTCCAGCAACACGGAGCTGCTGAGGAGGAACAGAGCAGCTGGTTCACCTGGTTCACCTGGTTCACCTGGTTCACCTGGTTCACCTGGTCCACCTGGTTCACCTGGTCCACCTGGTCCACCTGGTTCACCTGGTCCACCTGGTTCACCTGGTCCACCTGGTCCACCTGGTTCACCTGGTCCACCTGGTCCACCTGGTTCACCTGGTCCACCTGGTTCACCTGGTCCACCTGGTCCACCTGGTCCACCTGGTCCACCTGGTTCACCTGGTCCACCTGGTTCACCTGGTCCACCTGGTCCACCTGGTTCACCTGGTCCACCTGGTCCACCTGGTCCACCTGGTTCACCTGGTTCACCTGGTTCACCTGGTTCACCTGCTCGGCTCAACGCTCCGGGACGGGATACCCCGACCCTCCTGGAGCACAAGGTAAGCATCCATCCATTTTCTAAAGCGCCTCTCCTTCTCAGGGTCGCGGGAGGCCGCCGCCGACCCCAGCGGGGTCACCCTGGACAGGGAGACAAACAGACATCCACACCCAGGGGCAATTCAGGGTGACCTATCACCTGACAGGTGTGTGGACGGTGGGAGGAAGCCGGAGAACCCAGAGGGGTGTGACTGTCTTCAGGGAGAACGTGCAAACTCCACACAGAAAAGCCCCGCGCCCCGGCCGGTGCTTGAACCCAGGACCGTGCTGCTGTGAAGCAAGAGCGCCAACCGCTGCACCATGCGACAGTCACGCAGCTCGGTCTTCTGTCACGCACTCACGCCACACATTGTAGTTCTCACGCTGAAAAAAGAAAAATCCAGTAAATCTGTCTGGTGCGCCGCTGCGGTGGAACCGGGAGGAAACACGTCTCCTACCCCGCCAATCAAAACAGGAAGGGGGCGGGGCTACAATAATGCAACAACCACTGGAAAAAAGCATTGTTATCACGTGACTGCTGGAGAGTGAGCAGCAGAGGGCGTGAAACACCCGGATGTAGAGTTTAACTCAGGCAGGAGTGTCGACACCCTGAAACAGCTCCACCACCAGGGCTTCATCGGCACTGCAGGCGTAAAAACACCCAGCCGAACACCCGGCAACTCCAAATGTTTCACCCTGCAAACCAACACTATCGAATTTGCTGTGTTGTGTAGCACAGTGCAGTGTTGTGTATAGGGCTGTCACGATGTCAAATTTTCTCTTCTCGATTATCGTGGGCAAAAAATATCACGATAACGATATTATCACGATATCAGCAAAACTGGAACTAATAATGGTTCAAACATTCAGATTCATCTTTAATTGTATTTTTGTTTGTTTTCTCTCTTTTCCCAGATGAATTACAGTCAGAATACCTGTCAAATGAGGTGTTGAAACAACATGAGAACAGTAACTGTACAGCTGCATACCAAAAGTGGAGTTACACTCCACTAATTAAAATCTGACGAACTGATGAACAGAGGATCCACAGCAGAGGCGTCACTTCCGTCGGGTTGGTGGGTTCTGAAAACCCTCGGCCCTGTTGGGGTGAAATCCTGTCCCACCACCACACTGCCGAGGATTGTTGTTTGTTTGTTTAACTCCGAGGCAGAATGAGCAGCAGCTGCTTCTCTCCAGCAGAGGCGCCGCTACTGGCTAGGGCCCTGAGCTGAAGGGGGCCCCGAGGGACGGCTGACATCAGTCAATTTCAAAGACAAATTTAAGGCGCCACACTAGACGCTGCAACGACAACGTGTCAAAAATCCCCCGCATGGGGCCCTTTTCCGAGTGCTCAGCAGTTAGTTGCTAGAAGGGGGCCGGCGGAGAAGACGGCGGATATCAGCGACACAACTTGAAACCCCCCGGACACATTACAATGACACGTCTGGAACCCACCTAATGGGGCCCCACTACTACCCGGCTAGCTTCAACCTGCAGTCAGTGTTGCTAAACACACTTTTTTCGGGTTATGGAGCGTCTCGCTGTCGCTGTCGGCCACCGCCGACATGTTTAGTTCACTCGTGACGCTCGCTAACTGGGAGCCACGCTAGCTGGGAGCCGTGAGGGGGAGGGGGGGGGCTGCCGGAGGGAGACGAAGCAGGGCGGAAGAACAGGAGCAGATTCTGAAAATACACTTCAACACGTTTCAAGTGGCTCTAGATCCTCTTTACGATATTATCATGTGCGCATTTTGAACACGATGTTGAAATTTCATTTTTTAATACCACGATTATCGTCAATCCCGGTTCACCGCCACAGCCCGAGCTGTGTAGTGTGTGCAGCAGAGGTGTCCCCGACTAAGAATTTCCATAGTCGAATCTGATTCGTCCGATCCTGCCAATCATTGACTGATAGTCGAACCTATCACCTTGTTTGGCGGAGCGGGTGGGGGGCGGGGGGTGGGGGGGGTGGGGGGGGGGGTGGGGGGGGCGTTGCTACACGGGGCGTCGGAGCAGCGCAGAGCGGCGCTCACACGGCACACAGAGCGTCGGGCGCCTAGGCCTACAGCCGGCCCCGATTGCACTAATGTGTACATGTATATATATATATATATATATGTATACATATATATCTATATAAAACAGCGCAGGCAGGTAAAACAACACTCTTTTTTTCCTCCACACTGAAACACAGACTGGAACAAAGTGTCGGTGACTCTAAACATCAAATAAATGAAGTATAGTTCAAATGAGCAGAACCAAACCCTCTTCTAACAAACGGGCTAAAGCATGTCATTTATTTATATCTATAATCTCTGCAGATAAGCTCACATTTTTTTGGCTAAACAGTTTCTCACATTATCTGCTCAAATTAAATGAAAGGCTTAATTGCACTGTGTCGGTCCGTTTCGCAGCGCAGCATCCACGCAAAACAAACACTAAATTAAATAGAATTAGCCTTTTAGATCAATAAACATAATAATATAATAATAACCTAAAATATTACAATCAAACGAAATAAAAGTCAGCATTAAAAATGAGAATTGAGTAACAGAACCGTCTTTTATTAGCCCAGTTATCTGGCTACTGACCCGTCTAAGGTGGAAAGCCATGTTGCTGTGGAGTGAGATGAAAGGACACAATCTGCATTTGACTTTTTTTGGATCATCTTTGACTTGGTCTGAAGTTCTGTTGTTTTTTCCCGACACTCTGAGCCTTTTAAAGTTCAGCCAAATCACCACCGAGACGCTGCTCTGTGACGGAGCTCTGAGCAAAATGGGGTTGTGACCATAGATATCTTATAGAACACTAGATGCCTCGTCACGCTGCTGGCCAATGAAGTCGGACGTCTGCAGAGGTCGGCCATCTTTGTGCGGGAATCTGGCTCGCTCATGACATCGTGTTGATGAGACATGAACTGCTTAACAAGCTGTAACTTGCTCAAATTTTTACCGATTTTCAAACAGTTTGGTTTGTAATAAACATCAAATCTCTGTTAATGACATGACAGATGTTTGATGAGTATGGCATGCCTTAAATATATATCATAAATATATATCATATCCTAAATATTCATAATATTCTTCATATTAGGCTCCATGTTCAAATCCTGACACTGAGATATATTTATAGCACTTACGAATAATTTAGACAAGCAATACATGTCCATGTTTTTAGTTTTGTGTGAAAATGTTTTAAGACGTGGCAGGGCTGCAGTGGAGGCTGAAGATAAACTATTTACCCGCCTGAAACTTCAGAAATACTTAAATCTCATGAACCTCATTATATTGAATGTATTATATTATTTTTCATTAATATATAACATTAAACAGTAACCTTCCACGTTATTAAATCTATTGTGAATGTATAATGTCCCCCCATTGATTATTTAAACATGAAATAGTGCAGCAGAAAACACATTGTTTAAAAAAATATATTTCATTAGGCATTGTAAAAACGTATAAAAGGAGCTCAGAAAGTTTCAAGTCAAATAATGGAATTACAGTCACAATATAATTAGGTAAACGAATAAAAGGCAACTGAGTGAATCTCTTGATCAGTCAATTTTTATATAACTCAGAGTCACAACAGCAATTACCTTATAGTGCTTTAAGATGTTCCATTAAAAAAAATTCAGTGAAATAAGAGTATAAAAATCTGCACAGATCACCAACCTCACACTGCGTTCCACAGAAACTCTGACAACTTTCCCGTACAAAGATGGCCGACCTCTGCGGACGTCGTGGAATCTGCCGTGAGGCGTCTAGTGTTCTATAAGATATCTATGGTTGTGCCACTCGCCACGGTGGTTCATTCATAAACACTAAATAGACAGAATATTGAATAAAAGTACAAGTACATTTATCCACAGTGTATTTGATAGGCTAACATGTATATCAAATAGGGTTTATATCATGTTTATTTGGAAAAAAAAACAAGCAATTCTATGTAAGATCAGTCCTTCAGCACCCCCATACAGCTGGAATGGAACGGTCCTCGTTTCATCACCACATTTTGCGATGCTTCGACTGTATAATGGCCGTCGAATCAGGCCCCTTCCAACAATCATCGAATAGTCGAGTATCTGAGGACACCCCGAGTGTGCAGTGTTGTGTAATGTGTGTAGTATTGTGTAGTGTTGTGTAGTGTGTGTAATGTGTGTTGCTCACAGTAGCTCCTGACGTTCATGTTCGGTCCTTTCGATCTCATCTGCTCCTGAACGGATCCCGACTGAAACCATCCACAAGAAACACACATTCAAGACGTGTGTGTGTGTGTGTGTGTGTGTGTGTGTGTGTGTGTGTGTGTGTGTGTGCGCGCACGCGTTTTCCTATGCTTGTGGGGACCAAATGTCCCCACAAGCATAGGAAACCTGCACGATGTGCCTTGTGGGACCTTCTTCCGGTCCTCATGAGGGAAACAGTGTTTTCTTCACCATGTTGTTGTTACTGAAAACAGTCAAAGGTCAAAACATTTCTTTAGGGTTCGGCTGTGTGGTGGTCAGGGTCAGGGTTAGGGTCAGGGTCAGGGTTAGGGTCAGGGTCAGGTTAGGAGTTAGACATGAATGGGAGTCAATGGAAGGTCCCCACGAGGATAGAAATACGAACCTGTATGTCTGTCTGTGTGTGTGTGTGTGTGTGTGTGTGTGTCTGTGTGTGTGTGTGTGTGTGTGTGTGTGTGCTCGCTGACCGGCTGCAGCCCGTCGGCCATCTCTCCAGATCCGATGTGTGTGAGGTGGATGAAGTTTGTCGGCTCGCCGATCATACTGCGATCAATCCTCCTCCCCTTCTTCTTCTGGACACACACACGCACACACACACACACACACACACACACACACACACACTTCAGCTTCACAAAGAGGCTCAGTGTAACTTCCTGAGTGAAGTCATGGCTGGCTCCGAGTGTGTGTGTGTGTGTGTGTGTGTGTGTGTGTGTGTGTGTGCTTCCTCTCTGTATATTTAGAGCTTTCTGTTTGTTCTATTGTAGCATTGTAATATCACACACACACACACACACACACACACACACACCTCAGAGCATTTAAGTCAGAACACTGGGCAGAATTCTGTTTGTATGAAACAATGGGCCATGTAGCTGCCACTGGGTCAAAGGTCAAAGGTCAGAGGAGGAAGAGGAGAAGATGAGGAAGAGGAGTTCACCACTGGAAGAACGACTCCAACCATTCAACAACAGGAAGTGAGCTCAAGAGTCACAGAGAACCACCGCACCGACCAGGGAACAACCACCGCACCAACCTGGCAACAACCACCGCACCGACCAGGGAACAACCACCGCACCAACCTGGCAACAACCACCGCACCGACCAGGGAACAACCGCCGCACCAACCTGGCAACAACCGCTGCACCAACCTGGCAACAACCGCCGCACCGACCTGGCAACAACCGCTGCACCAACCTGGCAACAACCGCCGCACCAACCTGGCAACAACCGCTGCACCAACCTGGCAACAACCACCGCACCGACCAGGGAACAACCACCGCACCAACCTGGCAACAACCACCGCACCGACCAGGGAACAACCACCGCACCAACCTGGCAACAACCACAGCACCAACCTGGCAACAACCACAGCACCAACCTGGCAACAACCGCCGCACCAACCTGGCAACAACCGCCGCACCGACCAGGGAACAACCACCGCACCAACCTGGCAACAACCACAGCACCAACCTGGCAACAACCACAGCACCAACCTGGCAACAACCACAGCACCAACCTGGCAACAACCGCCGCACAAACCTGGCAACAACCACCGCACCGACCAGGGAACAACCACTGCACCGACCAGGGAACAACCACAGCACCAACCTAGCAACAACCACCGCACCGACCAGGGAACAACCACCGCACCGACCAGGGAACAACCACCGCACCAACCTGGCAACAACCACCGCACCAACCTGGCAACAACCACCGCACCGACCAGGGAACAACCACAGCACCAACCTGGCAACAACCACCGCATCGACCTGGCAACAACCGCCGCACCAACCTGGCAACAACCGCCGCACCAACCTGGCAACAACCGCCGCACCAACCTGGCATCAACCACCGCACCGACCAGGGAACAACCACAGCACCAACCTGGCAACAACCACCGCACCGACCAGGGAACAACCACCGCACCAACCTGGCAACAACCACCGCACCGACCAGGGAACAACCACCGCACCAACCTGGCAACAACCACAGCACCAACCTGGCAACAACCACAGCACCGACCTGGCAACAACCACCGCACCGACCAGGGAACAACCACCGCACCGACCTGGCAACAACCACCGCACCGACCTGGTAACAACCACCGCACCGACCAGGGAACAACCACCGCACCAACCTGGCAACAACCACCGCACCGACCTGGCAACAACCACCGCACCGACCTGGCAACAACCACCGCACCGACCTGGCAACAACCACAGCACCGACCAGGGAACAACCACAGCACCAACCTGGCAACAACCACCGCACCGACCAGGGAACAACCACAGCACCAACCTGGCAACAACCACCGCACCGACCAGGGAACAACCACAGCACCAACCTGGCAACAACCACAGCACCAACCAGGGAACAACCACCGCACCGACCAGGGAACAACCACAGCACCAACCTGGCAACAACCACCGCACCGACCAGGGAACAACCACAGCACCAACCTGGCAACAACCGCCGCACCAACCTGGCAACAACCGCCGCACCAACCTGGCAACAACCACCGCACCAACCTGGCAACAACCACAGCACCAACCTGGCAACAACCACAGCACCGACCTGGCAACAACCACCGCACCGACCAGGGAACAACCACAGCACCAACCTGGCAACAACCACCGAACTGACCTGGGAAGAACCAGTGTTGTTCTCGTTAACGATGACGACAACTAAATATTTCATCAACGCCCCTTTTCTCCGTGACTAAACGAGACGTGACGAGCTAAAAATATCTCTTTAAAGACGGAAATGAGACGAGACGGATCTGTTGTTTTCGTTAACGAGACGAGACGAGATGGAAATGTCAGTATTTTGACTTTCAAAATAAATGAAATCAAATGCGATTCTCCAGCTTGTTCACGCAGATCGGCTGCTTTCCTCTGAAAATATCAGCAGTTCACAGCTGCTTCCTGTTTGAGCAGCCTGCGCTGCAGCAGCGGCCACTAGAGGGCGTGGAGCAGCTTTCTGCAGGGGCTCGGCGGGAGGAAAAGACGCAGCGATTTACGGATGAACTTTAATCAGAATCCAGCAGAAAATGAAACAGAACACCTCCTAGTGGCAGACGGAGGATCTGATCCAGTTTGACTTGTTCTGACTGTGAAGCTGCAGTAAGAGTCCACCACTGATTAGTGAAGGTTTATTTTTGCCCCAAGTACTGAATAAATCTTTACTTTTTCTTTCTTTTTTGAAAAATAATTCAGATGTGGTCTTATTTTGAAGAAATGTATTTTCACTTTTTATTATATTTGTATAGAGAGAATTCAGGTAAGGAATTCTTACAAAGTTTATCAAACTCAAGTTGTGTTTGTCATTTCAGTTTTGAAGACTTCCAGTGTTTCATACCATCAAGTGAACCCGAGGAATTAATTTAGTTTATTTCAGTTGTTTTAATGGTCTTATTTTCCTAAAAACCATCTTATTATTGGCTTTATCGCTCCTCCAAAGTAATAACATCAGTTACTCTGACCAGTCCAGATCAGGAACATAGAAACATAACAGACCAGTTTTAATAAAGATCTCAGCCTTTATATCAGTACAGACATTATAGAAACAGGCTGAACGTCTCAGCAGAACTCCTTCAGTCCTCTCATCTGTCTGCAGAGCTCATATCAGCTCTGCATCAGACTCGTCCAGTTTATTACTTAACATTCAAAGGCATCAGTGTGTTCTGCTGGTTTTGTGCCATTGAAGTATATTTTATTATCTTTGTTTGGTTTACAGTTTCCTTTTTCCCCCATTTTTTTATGACTAAAACCCGTTTGATTTTCGTCGACTAAAACTGGACTAAAACTACGAAGTGTAGAAATGACTAAAATGTGACTGAAACTAATAAACATTTCGTCCAAAAGACAAAACTAAAACTAAATCAAAATAGGCTGCCAAGAACAACTCTGGGAAGAACCAGCACACCGACCTGGCAACAACCACCGCACCGACCAGGGAACAACCACCGCACCGACCAGGGAACAACCACCGCACCGACCTGGCAACAACCACCGCACCGACCTGGCAACAACCACCGCACCGACCAGGGAACAACCACCGCACCGACCTGGCAACAACCACCGCACCCACCTGGCAACAACCACCGCACCGACCTGGCAACAACCACCGCACTGACCTGGCAACAACCACCGCACTGACCTGGCAACAACCACCGCACCGACCTGGCAACAACCACCGCACCGACCTGGCAACAACCACCGCACCAAGCTGGTAACAACCGCCGCACCGACCTGGCAACAACCACCGCACCGACCTGGCAACAACCACCGCACCGACCTGGCAACAACCACCGCACCAAGCTGGTAACAACCGCCGCACCGACCTGGCAACAACCACCGCACCGACCTGGCAACAACCACTGCACCGACCTGGTAACAACCACCGCACTGACCTGGCAACAACCACCGCACCGACCTGGCAACAACCACCGCACCGACCTGGCAACAACCACCGCACTGACCTGGCAACAACCACCGCACCGACCTGGTAACAACCGCCGCACCGACCTGGCAACAACCACCGCACCCACCTGGCAACAACCGCCGCACCGACCTGGCAACAACCGCCGCACCGACCTGGCAACAACCACCGCACCGACCTGGCAACAACCACCGCACCGACCTGGCAACAACCACCGCACCGACCTGGCAACAACCACCGCACCGACCTGGTAACAACCACCGCACCAACCTGGTAACAACCACCGCACCGACCTGGTAACAACCGCCGCACCGACCTGGCAACAACCACCGCACCGACCCGGGAGCGCGCTCTGCTGGGGAGTGTGTGTGTGTGTGTGTGTTACCGGCGGTGGTTTGGTGGCCATGCAGCAGCCCATCTTGTGCCAGAAGTCGCTCATGCTGCCGCTCCTCCAGCCGGCGGCCGAGCGCCGCTCTGCTGCCCCCTGCAGGCCGGAGGGCTCGATCCCCACCTGCCCCTGCCGACAGTCCGGGCGGCAATCGTCCAATCAGACGGCAGCGTCCGGCCGGTTCCTCACAGAGGACAATGGAATCCAGACACTGCAGCCTCCACCTGTGGACACACAGTAATGAGATTACAAACAAACTACTCTCATTACTTTTCACTTCACTTCTCCCCAGAACTCATCTCTCCAGATGTTTTTATATTAAAGGTCTGAGCGGACAGATGTTCATAGATGTTAAAACACGATACAGATGTTTGTAGACATTAACACACGTCTACAGATGTTTACAGATGTTAACACACACCATACAGATGTTAGCAGAAGTTTCCAGATGTTACCAAAAGTTCGTTAAGTGTCCAAGTCTGTCCAGATGTTGTCAGATGATTCCAGATGTGTGGCTTGGAGTGAACTTGGAGGAGTTTTGAGCTTTTAGCTGCTCACAGTCAGTGAAGGCAGAGAAGCGGAGAGGAGGAGGAGGAAGTTCCTGTCAGGAGCTCGGGCGCACAGCGACCCACTGCTCCACCGGGCCGAGCGCCGAGAGCTGAGAGAGCCGAACCGGCCAGGAGGCGGAGAAGGAGCAGCAGCAGGAGGTCAGACTCACCGGGACGAGGAGACGATCTGCTCGGTGTCCGCGGCTCTGAGGTGTGGCTCCAACCAGGAAATCCAGCTGCCCCCCCCCCCCCCCCCTCCTATTGCCCCTCCCTGTTCCCCTCCTCTCCGCCATCCCGCCCCAGAGCCCGCTGCTCCCGGCAGAACTCCCAGACAACAGCAGCAACAGCAACAGCAACAGCAACAGCAACAGCAACAGCAACAGCAACAGCAACAGCAACAGCAACAACAACAGCAGCAACAGCAGCGGCGGCGGGACGGAAGATGCCCGGATCGGATCACATTCAGCTCATACACATGTAAAAAGGTAACTTCAAAATAAAACCGCGCGTAGCCCTGTTCGTTCAATCATGAGAGAAGACGCTTCTCTCGGGTCAGAAGCACAACCTGCGGTTCTCCTGAAGAGAAAACAAAATCCAGACCACAAAACCTCCCAGACGTTACTTGAGAAAATGTTGGAAAGCTTCAGACTGAAGTCGTTAAAAGACAGCCAATTCTTGGACTTTTAATGTGAAATGCACGGCAGGAAGTGCCGCCGTAGAGCATCGACGTGAACCTAGCGCATGCGCAGAGGCGCTATCAGCCGCACCGGCTCGAGGACAAAGAGCATCGTTTGATCGTGACCGGCCGACAGACAGGTAAGCAGCGGGTTAACCACTGCTAACGAGCGACTAACTAGCAGCTAGCTAGCGCTGACCTCTGACCTCTGACCGACCACTTCTGGTTTTGTGTTAAATGCGGACGTGGTTTTCTCGTGAAGGAATGACGTCATGTTGCGTTGAAAAGAATCACGTTCAGGTTTCTTCACGGGTCCTCGTCCCGGTCTGGACTCGGTCCGGACCCAGGCAGTGTCTGAGTCCCGGTCTGGACCAGGTCCTAGTCCCGGTCTGGACCTGGTCCAGCCCAGGCCCTTGTCCCTAGTCCCTGTCTCCAGCCCAGTGACCTGCTGAGGCCCCCCAGACTAAAATACAGACCCCGAAATTAAACCCCAGAAAGACCAGGATGGACTCCAGGACTGGTTTATTTCAGTCCTACTGTCCTCAGCACCCGGGTTCAGTTTCAGAGACTCTGCACATGTCCAGAGATAGAACTAGACCCCCAGAGACAGAACCAGATCCAGACCTTAAAAGACAGAACCAGACCCCCAGAACCAAAACCAAACCCCTAGAGACTGAACTAGAACCAGACTTTAAAAGGCAGGACTAGAACCAGACCTTAAGAGACAGAACCAGACCCCAGAACCAGAACCGAACCCTCAGTGACAGAACCAGAACCAGACCCTCAACAACAGAACTAGAACCAGAACCAGACCCTCAGGAACAGATCCGGCCCCTCGGTAAGGCGCTGTAGTGAAGGCGCCTGAGGCTCCGCCCCTCAGCGGCAGTGGTCCGTGTTGACGAGCCGGTTGTTGTTTTCAGACCGAGACCCCATGGAGAACAGTCAGTACGACTCCTTCCTCTTCTGGAGGCAGCCCATCCCGGAGCTGGAGCTGTCCGAGCTGGAGGACCTGGACCTGGACCTGGACCTGGTTCTGACCAACAGCCAGCCGGCCAATGGCAGCCAAGGGAGGGACAAGTCCAAGGTGTGGAGTCCTGAGGACGAGGTGAGACCACGTTCATGTTCACAGCCTGTTTACACAATGTGACAATCTGTTTATGTTATATACAGTCTGTTTACTTGTTGTGAACAGCTGACTCGTTTATTGTGAACAGCTGACTCCTTTGTTTTTGTGAACAGCTGACTCATGGTTGTTGTTGTTGTGAACAGCTGACTCATGTTTGTTGTTGTTGTGAACAGCTGACTCATGGTTGTTGTTGTGAACAGCTGACTCATGCTTGTTGTTGTGAACAGCTGACTCGTCTGTTGTTGTTAACAGCTGACTCATGGTTGTTGTTGTGAACAGCTGACTCATGTTTGTTGTTGTGAACAGCTGACTCATGCTTGTTGTTGTGAACAGCTGACTCGTCTGTTGTTGTTAACAGCTGACTCATGTTTGTTGTTGTGAACAGCTGACTCATGCTTGTTGTTGTGAACAGCTGACTCGTCTGTTGTTGTTAACAGCTGACTCATGGTTGTTGTTGTGAACAGCTGACTCATGTTTGTTGTTGTGAACAGCTGACTCATGGTTGTTGTTGTTGTGAACAGCTGACTCATGGTTTGTTGTTGTGAACAGCTGACTCATGGTTGTTGTTGTTGTGAACAGCTCACTCATGGTTTGTTGTTGTGAACAGCTGACTCATGGTTGTTGTTGTTGTGAACAGCTGACTGGTGGTTGTTGTTGTGAACAGCTGACTTATGTTTGCTGTTGTTGTGAACAGCTGACTCGTGGTTGTTGTGAACAGCTGACTCGTGCTTGTTGTTGTGAACAGCTGACTCATGCTTGTTGTTGTTGTTGTGAACCGCTGACTCGTGGTTGTTGTGAACAGCTGACTCATGCTTGTTGTTGTGAACATTTGACTCATGCTTGTTGTTGTTGTGAACAACTGACTCATGCTTGTTGTTGTGAACAGCTGACTCATGTTCGTTGATGTGAACAGCTGACTCGTGGTTGTTGTGAACAGCCAACTCATGTTTGTTGTTGTGAACAGCTGACTCATGTTTATTGTTGTGAACAGCTGACTCATGTTTGTTGTTGTTTTGAACAGCTGACTCATGTTTGTTGTTGTGAACAGCTGACTCGTGGTTGTTGTAATCAGCTGACTCATGTTTGTTGTTGTGAACAGCTGACTCATGTTTGTTGTTGTTGTGAACAGCTGACTCATGTTTGTTGTTGTTGTGAACAGCTGACTCATGTTTGTTGTGAACAGCTGACTCATGTTTGTTGTTGTGAACAGCTGACTCGTGGTTGTTGTAATCAGCTGACTCATGTTTGTTGTTGTGAACAGCTGACTCATGTTTGTTGTTGTTGTGAACAGCTGACTCATGTTTGTTGTTGTTGTGAACAGCTGACTCATGTTTGTTGTGAACAGCTGACTCATGTTTGTTGTTGTGAACAGCTGACTCATGGTTGTTGTGAACAGCTGACTCATGGTTGTTGTGAACAGCTGACTCATGGTTGTTGTTGTGAACAGCTGACTCGTGGTTGTTGTTGTGAACAGCTGACTCATGTTTGTTGTTGTGAACAGCTGACTCATGTTTGTTGTTGTGAACAGCTGACTCATGTTTGTTGTGAACAGCTGACTCATGTTTGTTGTTGTGAACAGCTGACTCATGGTTGTTGTGAACAGCTGACTCATGGTTGTTGTGAACAGCTGACTCATGTTTGTTGTTGTGAACAGCTGACTCATGTTTGTTGTTGTGAACAGCTGACTCATGTTTGTTGTTGTGAACAGCTGACTCATGTTTGTTGTTGTGAACAGCTGACTCATGCTTGTTGTTGTTGTGAACAGCTGACTCGTGGTTTTATTGTGAACAGCTGACTCATGCTTGTTGTTGTTGTGAACAGCTGACTCGTGGTTGTTGTGAACAGCTGACTCATGCTTGTTGTTGTTGTGAACAGCTGACTCATGGTTGTTGTGAACAGCTGACTCGTGGTTGTTGTGAACAGCTGACTCATATTTGTTGTTGTGAACAGCTGACTCGTGGTTGTTGTGAACAGCTGACTCATGCTTGTTGTTGTTGTGAACAGCTGACTCGTGGTTGTTGTGAACAGCTGACTCATATTTGTTGTTGTGAACAGCTGACTCGTGGTTGTTGTGAACAGCTGACTCATGCTTGTTGTTGTTGTGAACAGCTGACTCATGGTTGTTGTGAACAGCTGACTCATGGTTGTTGTGAACAGCTGACTCATGCTTGTTGTTGTTGTGAACAGCTGACTCATGGTTGTTGTGAACAGCTGACTCATGGTTGTTGTGAACAGCTGACTCATGCTTGTTGTTGTTGTGAACAGCTGACTCATGCTTGTTGTTGTTGTGAACAGCTGACTCATATTTGTTGTTGTGAACAGCTGACTCGTGGTTGTTGTGAACAGCTGACTCATGCTTGTTGTTGTTGTGAACAGCTGACTCGTGGTTGTTGTGAACAGCTGACTCATATTTGTTGTTGTGAACAGCTGACTCGTGGTTGTTGTGAACAGCTGACTCATGCTTGTTGTTGTTGTGAACAGCTGACTCGTGGTTGTTGTGAACAGCTGACTCATATTTGTTGTTGTGAACAGCTGACTCATGCTTGTTGTGGTTGTGAACAGCTGACTCATGCTTGTTGTGAACAGCTGACTCATGGTTGTTGTGAACAGCTGACTCATGGTTGTTGTGGACAGCTGACTCATGCTTGTTGTTGTTGTGAACAGCTGACTCGTGGTTGTTGTGAACAGCTGACTCATATTTGTTGTTGTGAACAGCTGACTCGTGGTTGTTGTGAACAGCTGACTCATGCTTGTTGTTGTTTGCTCTTGTCGCCCCCTACAGGCGGAGCTGTCGCAGTTCTCGTCCTTTAACTTCTGGAGAGCTCCGATCGGTGAAGTGGACTCCCTGCTGGCTGATCTCAACCTGCTCCTCTGAGACCTGATCCTGGAGAGCCAGAGTCCTCCTGGACCAGGACTTCCTGACCCCGGTCCTCGTCCAGGTGGACTCTGGACCCCTGAAGTGTGCCTGGATCTGATGAGTCCCTCACAAAACACTCATCAGAACCAGCAGGTCTGAGTCCCGTTCACTTCCTGTTTGTGGATCCAGACCACGTCGGGCCACATGACAGAACCTCCCCATCAAAGTCCAGTTCTGGTCCATGTTTTACACTCCTCTTCAGTGCAGTCAGTCCCTCCTGGTCCCAGACCTGAGACCAGAACCCTGTTGACGTGATGCTCACCTTTGGTTGGTGCCTTTATTTTTGCTTTGATCCCCAGCTGCTGTTTGTTTATTTATTGGTGTATTGATTTATTTATTGATTTATTTATTGGTTGGTTTATTTATTCATGCTGCCGTCAGTGAGCGGGTCTCACCTGTGCGTCCAGACTGCACACCAATAAAACTATGAAACCATCAGCAGTGTCTTTATTAATGAGAGCTGCCTCCAGGGGCGGAGCTACAACCTGAGCGGGCCTCTGATTGGCCACTGTGTCTTGGTGGGGTCAGTCATCCTGTCACAATAAAACTCACTTCCTCGTTTCTTTTATTGTCATTCAACAATGAAAACCAGCAATGTCCAGTCTCACACGCTGTCTCGGCCCGCCCGCCGGCAGGCTAACGGTCGCGTGCAGCTCCGCTGTCGCAGAGTCAACGTTCTGCTGCGGTGTGTTTTTCTCTGAGCTCCCCGCGGACGCGACGTGACGCACCGTGAGCTAACTGCTAACAGCTAGCCTCCGCACTGTACCCACATCCGGTTACACCTTTCAAAATATAGGTAAGACGAGGATTCAGAGATCGATGTTTTAATTTTTTTCAGCAGATTTAAAGTCTGAGCACCATTCCCTGCACTACTATCACATGTATAGTGAAGGCTCCTGGTGTAAAATACCGTGAAACTCATACCCTCAGTGTTCTGTTCTGTAGATATTTTCTTTGACTTTGAAGGAACTACAAACACGAAATATTTTTAATACTGATGTTTCGTTAGCCTTCTGTTAGAATGCAACGGGCTGTCGGACCGTATATTGAAACCCAGCTAAAGATACAGTGTTCATTACAGTCTAATTTATGTGCAATTAATGAAAACGAATTGTTCCTTCCAACCTCCGGGCCCTGGATCTTATTGTGAAGGCCTGTTTTTTCTCTTCCGGTCTTCTGTGGTAAACGGAGGCTCGAGAGGCCGCGGCTCGTCAAAGCGCAAACTGTTGCACATTTTCCCGTCAGAGTGGAGAAAGAGAGAGCGCCACTGTCCCCGGGCACGCACCTCCACCCGCCCCGGGCACGCACCTCCACCCGCCGGCACACGAAGCGGAGCAGCCCGGCTGCCGCCCCGCACACCCGGGCACGGTGAGTCGCAGCTCTGCCGCCCGGAGGCGCCGACCCCCCGCGGGCCGCCGCGCTTTCTCCCGCCGGGTGCCCGTTGTTCCCCTCCCGGGGTTAACCCGGTGTTACCCCGGTGTTCCCCGGTGCTCGAGCCGGCTCCGCTCCGCGCTGCGAGCCGCTCGTTCACCGGATGTGGAAGTGGTTTTTTTCTCTCGGTGTAAAATAGGAAATTTCGGTGTGACTTCCCCCGGAAAAACAGGCTGCTCCACACCGAGGGGCTTCCTGCTCCGGTACCGGGCCGGGACCGGCATCCGGGCCGGGGGCTGAGCGGGGCGCAGCGGGGCCGCGCGCTGCACATGGCGGACTCTTTCTTCGCGTGAAGGCGCGTAAAATGGCTCCTCGTCCCGCTCCGCCGAGCGACAGCCTGCTTCCATTATCGGACGCACTGTTTAGCTCTAAACATCTGGGTCCGGATCAGTCAGTCCGACCCGGTCCAGCTCGGCTTGGAGCAGAACCGGCTCCACCGGGAGAGTACCGGCTTCAGATTCGACTCCCTGTCCTCAGATGAAGCCGATGGAGGCGACCAGGGGCCGTGTCCGATGATGGAGACCTAGCTGTTAGCTTTAGCTGCAGTTAGCTGGCTGTGGAGAAATGTGTGGTGCGCGTCCCAGCGCGGCCGTTGATGTGTGGTCATCAGACCGTGGCTCCCGGTCCGGTTCGGTCCCCTTGACACGACTCGATCAGGAGAAAACCGTGAACGACGGGAACAGATCCGGGTCCGCTTGAACCGTTTCAAAACACCTGAGAGGGCCGGAGGACCCCGCAGAGAACCCGGTCCCGGTCCACAGTCTGCTGGTCCCGGTCCCGGTCCACAGTCTGCTGGTCCCGGTCCACAGTCTGCTGGTCCCGGTCCACAGTCTGCTGGTCCCGGTCCCGGTCCACAGTCTGCTGGTCCCGGTCCCGGTCCACAGTCTGCTGGGACATTCCAGTATAAACATTAGTGTGTTTTCCATTGTTGATGTTGAGAGTGTGTTGTTCTCAGCAGTGTGTGTGTGTGTGTGTGTGTGTGTGTGTGTGTGTGTGTGTGTGTGTGTGAGACAGATGTCTCTGGTGGACTTGGGGAAGCGGCTGCTGGATGCGGCTAGAAAAGGTCACGACGATGAGGTCAGGAATCTGATGGCTAACGGAGCGCCGTTCACCACGGACTGGGTGAGAGCGCGCGCACACACACACACACACACACACACACACACACACACACACACAGTCTCCTGTCACACCTCCACTCACCCCCCCACCCCCACCCCCAGCTGGGGACGTCCCCGCTCCACCTGGCGGCGCAGCACGGCCACTACTCCACCGCCGACGTCCTGCTGAGAGCGGGCGTCAGCCGGGACGCCCGCACCAAGGTGGACCGCACGCCGCTGCACATGGCGGCCGCCGAGGGACACACGGTCATCGTGGAGCTGCTGGTCCGGGTCAGTGTGTGTGTGTGTGTGTGTGTGTGTTTCCGTTATCCGGTAATTACCGGACTTTGCCCGGTAAAATCTGCCGAAGTCTGACACATTGTAACACCACCGGTCAAAATGTCCGGTAAAAAACATTCCCTCCAGACACGGTGGCGGAGCGATGGTCTCGTGGCAGAGCCTCCGCCTCACACCGGGAGGTCGTGGGTTCGCGTCCCGGCCGGGTCCCGCTGCCTTCCAGCTCGGCCTGTACAGAACGGGGTGGGGGGGGCACACGGAGCTGCCAGAGGGCCGACCCCCCCACTGCAGCTGCCACGGGGTTACCGAACGGAGATAGGCGCCGCCAGCGCACTCCTGCACAGGGAGACTTTGAAGCAAAGTTTAAATTTCCACCTCATTTTATTAAGAAACAACAACAAAACCCCAAATCTGGTCTCCGTGGAACCAAACGTACTCCGACAAAGCGGGAGACGCTCGGAAACAGGCGAAACTTCAAGACTTTTTTACTAAACAAAATGCTTCAGAGGAGGAAGGTGAGGTGGAGCCAGGTGAGTCGCTGTCCAGGTGCCGATCCTGACCGTCGTCACGGGAGCCGTCCGGGACGCCGCCTCTGACCGGGAAATCACACGCTTGTCCGGTGAAGTGAAAGAGTGTGTGTGTGTGTGTGTGTGTGTGAGACTGACCTGCCGCGGCCGTCCTCTCAGAGCGGCGCCGACATCAACGCCAAGGACATGCTGAAGATGACGGCGCTGCACTGGGCGGCGCAGCACGGCCACCAGGGCGTGGCCGAGGCGCTCATCAAGCACGGCGCCGACGTGCACGCCCTCAGCAAGTTCGACAAGACGCCCTTCGACATCGCCGCCGACATCCAGAACACCGAGCTCATGCTGCTGCTGCAGGTAGGGGGCGGGGCCAGCGGCCGGGGGCGGGGCCAGAGGCAGGCCGAGCTCAGGCTGACGTGTGTGTGTGTGTGTGTGTGCGTGTGTGTGTGCGTGCGTGTGCAGGAGGGCATGCAGAACCAGGTGAACATGAACCAGGTGAGCGTCAACATGGAGGGCGGCGGTTCCACCACCCAGCCTCAGTTCATCATCCAGGGGATCCCTGCCATCCAGGGGGGCGTGGTCAACCTGGCGGAGCTGCTCAACAAGGCCAACACAGGTGACGCACACACACACACACACACACACACACACACACACGCACCTGCGGCCGCCCCCGGTTCGAGCCCCAGCCTGTCCCTGCAGGAGACTCGGAGGAGGCGATGGCGGCGAGCGCCCTGGACTCCAACATCCAGCACGCCGCCGTGGTCAACGAGGGGGGTCAGCGGGTCATCACCATAGTAACCGACCAGCACGGCAACCTGCAGACCGCCGGCGGCATGACGCAGCCCTTCTTCGTCACCATGCAGCACGGACAGCAGAGTATGACCCCCGACCCTCAGCCCTGACCCCCGACCCTCAGCCCTGACCCCTGACCTTCAGCCCTGACCCCCGACCCTCAGCCCTGACCCCCGACCCTCAGCCCTGACCCCCGACCCTCAGCCCTGACCTCCGCCCCTCAGCCCTGACCCCCACCCCTCAGCCCTGACCCCCGACCTTCAGCCCTGACCCCCGACCCTCAGCCCTGACCCCCGACCCTCAGCCCTGACCCCCGACCCTCAGCCCTGACCCCCACCCCTCAGCCCTGACCCCTGACCTTCAGCCCTGACCCCCACCCCTCAGCCCTGACCCCCCCCCCTCAGCCCTGACCCCCGACCCTCAGCCCTGACCCCCCCCCCTCAGCCCTGACCCCCGACCCTCAGCCCTGACCCCCGACCCTCAGCCCTGACCCCCGCCCCTCAGCCCTGACCCCCGACCCTCAGCCCTGACCCCCACCCCTCAGCCCTGACCCCCGACCCTCAGCCCTGACCCCCGCCCCTCAGCCCTGACCTCCGCCCCTCAGCCCTGACCCCTGACCTTCAACCCTGACCTCCGACCCTCAGCCCTGACCCCCACCCCTGACCCCCGACCCTCAACCCTGACCCCCGACCCTCAGCCCTGACCCCCGCCCCTCAGCCCTGACCCCCACCCCTCAGCCCTGACCCCTGACCTTCAACCCTGACCTCCGACCCTCAGCCCTGACCCCCACCCCTGACCCCCGACCCTCAGCCCTGACCCCCGCCCCTCAGCCCTGACCCCCGACCCCCGACCCCGCCCCTCACTGTCCCTCTGCTGCCTGCAGTGCTGGCGGTGCCGGCCAACACGGTGACGGAGGAGGTGGTGACGGAGGAGCCGACGCCGCCGCCGTCCAGGAAGAGGAAGCTGGAGGTGACCAACAACCACAGCGAGACGGGAGAGACGGTGAGCGCACACGCGCACACACACACACACACACACACACACACACACACACACCCACCCCGCTGACCCCCCGCTGACCCCCCGCTGTGCCCCCAGGAGCTGCTGCAGCGCCAGCTGCAGGAGGCCAACCGGAAGGCGCAGGAGTACCGGCAGCAGCTGCTGCGGAAGGAGCAGGAGGCGGAGGAGTACCGCATGAAGCTGGAGGCCATGGCCCAGAGCCGCGCCGCCGCCGCCGCCGCCAGCCCCGACGAGGTGGTGGGCGGCGACGAGGACGAGGAGGAGGCGGCCGGCGGCGTGGTGGAGGAGGAGGGAGAGATGGTGGTGCTGCAGGGCGGGGGCATCATCATGGAGGGGGAGGAGGGCCAGGTGACGCTGGTGGAGGCGGGAGGAGAGGCGACGGAGGTCAGCTCCTAGCCCCGCCCCGTCAGCTCTTAGCCCCGCCCCCTGGGCAGCCCTGAGACTCAGCCATGGAGGGCGTCAGTGCGGGCAGGTGGAGTCTTCGGGGAAGCAGGATGTTTTCTTGCGGGGGGGGGGGGGGGGGGGGGGGGCTGACTGGACCGAGGAGCCGTTGTGGATCTTCTGCTCCACCAGGTGGATCATGGGAGATGTGCTTCAGTTTGAGTTCATGCTAGTTTTGGTTACTTTTTCCTGACGGGCCACATGGCAGGAGGGGACCGGGGGGGGGGGGGGGGGGGGGGGGGGGGGGGGGGGGGGGGGGGGGGGGGCATGGCATCCCTCTTCCTGGAGTTGTACAGATTGTAACCCTCCTCAACACAGTTGGACGTGAAGAAGACGCCATGGCGATTCCCAGCGCAGGGGGAGGGGGGCACGACCTCCGGTCCGCCTCCGGGTCCTGAAGGTCACCTGGGGACAGGTGGGCGTTTGGACAGGACTGGCTATCCCTGCCACATTGTGCATCCCTTTGATGTGTGTCTCCTGGAAGCTCCGCCTCCTGCCTGACCCTATTGTGATTGGTGGAGGACAGCGCCTGTGAGACATTCAGGGACTCGCGACAGACAGCCGTCTGGATATTTTTATATGTTTTCTATGTACATATAAAGTTGTATTTTTCTTAACTGTACCTGAACGCCTCGTGATGATGATGATGATGATGATGATGATGGTGATGATGGCGGCGGCTGCCTTCATGATAAACACTCAGTTCTTGTTTTTTTAGTGTGTTCTGTCTGTTGCCTTCAGGGTGCGTGAGGCGTTCACTGACCGTACCTGCTGTGGTGCGTTCACGTCTGTTTCTAACAGGAAAAAACAAATTACGTTAAAATTAGAGTTTCTGAGCTGAGGGTGAAAGGTCATAGGTCATCAGACAGCGGTGACGTCCACAAGTCTTCCTGGAACTGAAACCAGTCTGAAGGTGGAGAATCCTGATGCCTGTGTGGGGTCAGAGGTCAGCGTTAACCTTGACTACAACTCCCGTGAGGCTGTGCGCCGCGACGCGTCCTTAGGCCCCGCCCCTCCGGTGGATAATACGCGATCAGTTGTGACTGACGTCCGCGGTCCAATCAGCGGCCGCGGAGCGCCAGGCAGCCAACCCGGAGCTGCGGTGGGCGGGGCCTGGGCGGAGGGGGCGGGGCTCGGGGTATCATGGAGGATCAGTCGGCTCACCGCGGCCATCAGAGCAGGGCAGCGCGCTGATCCGCTCCGGGACCGTCTGCACCGCTGACCGCCGCTCCAGCCCAGCCGAACCCCGCCCGAACCGGACACCATGGAGATGAAGAAGAGGATCACTCTGGAGCTGCGGAACCGGAGCCCGGCGGAGGTGAGCCCCGAACCGGAGCGCGTGACCCGGACCCTGCGCCTCCCGTTACTCGGTCGATAAAGCGGTAAGCTGGCATCTCGGCGGGCGGAGGGACCGGGCTCCCCGGCTCAGAGCGCCGGTCCCGGTCCGGCTCCGCGGGAGAGCCGCTCGTCCCCGCGTGTCCAGATAAGCCGGACGCGGTCTCACGGTCTGCCCACAGCCCGGTACCGGAGCCGCGGCTCGGCGGGTCGGTACCGGGCTGCTGCGTTCAGGGTCACTCACACAGGGCGGACATTTTAAATCTCCCCCGGACTCCAACGAGCCTCAGCCGACATTTTCCCGCCGTGCGCCCCCCCCCCCCCACCCCCCCACCCCACCCACCGGGTCGGGGTCTCGGACCCGGAGCCCCCCCGCTGGGCGCTCACCGTCCCACTGCACAGGAATCCCCGTTATTCCCCGGTGATAACCGGCTGTTAGGGCAGCGCGTTACTGTAACGAGATTACCGGGTAACACCGGACTCGGTACCAGCGGCTCGTGTTCAGTAACGGGAGAAGTCGTTCCTCCGTTACTTTAAAGTAGATTAGAGGCTGGATTATCGCTGCCCCTGCTCGCCGTTACTACACAGAGAGGGAGTAACGTTAATCCGCGCGAAGGTGTGTGTGTGTGTGTGTGTGTGTGTGTGTGTGTGTGTGTGTGTGTGTGTGTGTGTGTGTGTGTGTGTGTGTGTGTGTGTGTGTGTGTGTGTGTGTGTTACATAACGGTTAAATAACTCTTCGTTGTAAAGCTGCTGTCATGTTTTATGAATCGGGGAAGCGACAGATGGTGACCGGAGGGAGGACTCCTCCCCCCCCGCCCCCCTCCCCCTGCACCTCCCCCCCTCCCCCGCCCCCGCCCCCACCCGCCCCCCCCCCCCCGCCCCCAGGAACTCAGCGCTGCTCGACCACATTCAGACTGAAAGGTCCCTGAATGTGGGACCGGGTTCCTTTCTCCAGAACCCAAAGGAGCGAGAAGATGGGCGGGGATAACGTGAGCCGGCAGCTGATTGGCCGGGCCTCTGTCTTCTGTCCTCAGGTGGCCGAGCTGGTGGTGGACAACTGCCGCTCGACGGACGGCGAGGTGGAGGGTCTGTCGGACGCCTTCAGCCAGCTGGAGTTCCTCAGCATGGTCAACGTGGGCCTCAGCTCCCTGGCCAAGCTGCCCTCCCTGCCCCGCCTCCGCAAGGTCAGAGGTCACCGTGGGCGGGACCCCGAGACACCGGGCACAGTGCAGGGCGCAGCCGTGGCTCCACCCACTTACTGCCAACAGGAAGACTCGCTGAGCTGAAGGTTTTCTGAGGAGTCCTCCTGGTGGTTCGCATGAATCTGAGGGTGGTTCTAACAGTTGTGACGGTGGTTCCCGTGGTTGTGACAGTGGTTCCTGCGGTTGTGACGGTGGTTCCTGCGGTTGTGACGGTGGTTCCTGCGGTTGTGACGGTGGTTCCTGCGGTTGTGACGGTGGTTCCTGCGGTTGTGACGGTGGTTCCCGTGGTTGTGACGGTGGTTCCTGCGGTTGTGCTGGTGGTTTCCGTGGTTGTGACAGTGGATCCCGCGGTTGTGAGAGTGGATCCCGCGGTTGTGAGAGTGGATCCCGCGGTTGTGACGGTGGTTCCTGC
Organism: Salarias fasciatus; assembly: GCF_902148845.1. NCBI lineage: Eukaryota > Metazoa > Chordata > Actinopteri > Blenniiformes > Blenniidae > Salarias > Salarias fasciatus. The sequence goes on from NC_043765.1 coordinate 157,552, forward strand.
GGTTGTGACGGTGGTTCCTGCGGTTGTGACGGTGGTTCCTGCGGTTGTGACGGTGGTTCCTGCGGTTGTGACGGTGGTTCCTGCGGTTGTGACGGTTGTGACGGTGGTTCCTGCGGTTGTGACGGTGGTTCCTGCGGTTGTGACGGTGGTTCCTGCGGTTTTTGACGGTGGTTCCCGCGGTTGTGACGGTGGTTCCCGTGGTTGTGACGGTGGTTCCCGTGGTTGTGACGGTGGTTCCTGCGGTTGTGCTGGTGGTTTCCGTGGTTGTGACAGTGGATCCCGCGGTTGTGACGGTGGTTCCTGCGGTTGTGATGGTGGTTCCCGTGGTTGTGACGGTGGTTCCCGCGGTTGTGACGGTGGTTCCCGCGGTTGTGACGGTGGATCCCGTGGTTGTGACGGTGGATCCCGTGGTTGTGACGGTGGATCCCGTGGTTGTGACGGTGGTTCCTGTGGTTGTGACGGTGGTTGTGCCGGTGGTTTCCGTGGTTGCGACGGTGGTTTCCGTGGTTGCGACGGTGGTTCCCGTGGTTGTGCTGGTGGTTCCTGCAGTTGTGACAGTGTTTTTTTTTTTTTGTGACGGTGTTTCCTGCGGTTGTGCCAGTGGTTCCAGTGGTTGTGCCGGTTGTGAAGGCAGATCCCGTGGTTGTGGCGGTTGCGACGGTGGTTTCCGTGGTTGCGACGGTGGTTCCCGTGGTTGTGCTGGTGGTTCCTGCAGTTGCGACAGTGTTTTTTTTTTTTTTTTGTGACGGTGTTTCCTGCGGTTGTGCCAGTGGTTCCAGTGGTTGTGCCGGTTGTGAAGGCAGATCCCGTGGTTGTGGCGGTTGTGCCGGTGGTTTCCGTGGTTGCGACGGTGGTTTCCGTGGTTGCGATGGTGGTTTCCGTGGTTGCGACGGTGGTTCCTGTGGTTGTGCTGGTGGTTCCTGCAGTTGCGACAGTGTTTCCTTTTTTTTTGTGACGGTGTTTCCTGCGGTTGTGCCAGTGGTTCCAGTGGTTGTGCCGGTTGTGAAGGCAGATCCCGTGGTTGTGGCGGTTGTGCCGGTGGTTTCCGTGGTTGTGACGGTGTTTCCTGTGGTTGTGATGGTGGTTCCTGCGGTTGTGCCAGTGGTTGTGCCGGTGGTTTCCGTGGTTGTGCCGGTGTTTCCTGCAGTTGCGACAGTGTTTCCTGTTTTTTGTGACGGTGTTTCCTGCGGTTGTGCCGGTGGTTCCAGTGGTTGTGCCGGTTGTGAAGGCGGATCCCGTGGTTGTGGCGGTTGTGACGGTGGTTGCCATGGTTGTGATGGTGTTTCCCGGTTGTGCCGGTGGTTCCAGTGGTTGTGGCGGTTGTGACGGTGGTTGCCATGGTTGTGATGGTGTTTCCCGGTTGTGCCGGTGGTTCCAGTGGTTGTGGCGGTTGTGACGGTGGTTGCCATGGTTGTGATGGTGTTTCCCGGTGGTTCCAGTGGTTGTGGCGGTTGTGACGGTGGTTGCCATGGTTGTGATGGTGTTTCCCAGTTGTGCCGGTGGTTCCAGTGGTTGTGGCGGTTGTGACGGTGGTTGCCGTGGTTGTGATGGTGTTTGCCGGTTGTGCCGGCGGTTCTCACAGCTTGTCCTGTGTGTCTCCAGTTGGAGCTGAGCGATAACAACCTGTCGGGTTCCCTGGAGACGCTGTCCCAGAAGTGTCCTAACCTGACCTACCTGAACCTGAGCGGGAACAAGATCAAGGACCTGAGCAGCGTGGAGGCGCTGCAGCAGCTGAAGGCCCTGCAGAGCCTGGACCTCTTCAACTGCGAGATCACCTGCCTGGAGGACTACCGGGACAGCGTCTTCCAGCTGCTGCCGCAGGTCACCTTCCTGGACGGCTTCGACCAGGAGGACAACGAGGCGCCGGACTCCGAGGGGGACGACGACGGTCTCTGTCTCTCTCTCTCACACACACACACACACTGCCGGCCTGTGATTGGCTGACGGCTCTCTGTGTCACAGACGACGGGACGGCGCCGGCCGGGGTCTACGACGACGACGACGACGAAGAGGAGGATGAGGAAGGCTCGGAGGGAAAGGTGGGGCTGCCCTATCAGGTGAACCGGGCCAATCAGGTGGGCAGCTCAGGCCACCTCCCATCATGCACCTGTGCTAGAGAATCAGAGCCCTACCTGGACCCAGATCCATCTCTAGACCCAGATCCTTCCATTGATAGACTGTCTAGACCCGGGTCTACCTCTAGACCGCAGTCTGTCTCCAGACCCGGGTGTCTCTCTAGACTCAGGTCTCATTGGTCAGATTATCCACCAATCACAGCCCCTCAGACTGACCCTCCTTCCTTCCTCTTCCTCTGTTTAAGGACGAGGAAGAAGACGAGGAGGACTACGGCGAAGACGAGGAAGGTGAGGGTCAGGGCAGCTCTGATTGGTCGGTTGTGAGTGAGCTGAGCCACGCAGTGCTCTGATTGGTCGGGTGTGTGTCCACAGAGGATGCGGCTGGCGTTCAGGGACTGAAGAGGAAGAGGGACGTGGACGATGAGGGCGAAGATGAGGATGACGACGAAGATGACTAGTCCTGTCCTCCGCCTGCACCTGCGCCTCTGGACCGACCTGCGTCACACCGTAACCACAGCGATGGTGGCGCCGCCCCCGACCGTAGCGCCGCCCCCCGACCGTAGCGCCGCCCCCCGACCGTAGCGCCGCCCCCCGACCGTAGCGCCGCCCCCCGACCGTAGCTGTTCCAATAGAGTCACTCGATTGTTTTAGAGATTTTACTGACATTTTGTCTGAAGACTCCGCGTTCCTTCAAGACCTGATCAAGACCTGTGTGCTGCACTCCGCCTCCTAGACCCTGACGGACTCTGCTTGACCCTGATGGACTCAGCCGGACTCAGCCGGACTGGCAGACTCTGTGGGTTTGTACTCGTCTGATCTGGACTCCACTCGACTCGTCTGGACTGGACTTGATTTGTCTGGTCTGAACTTGTCTGGTCTGTAGTCCATTCATCTGCACTCGTCTGGTTGGGTCTGGTCGCTACTCGTATAGTCTGGACTTGGCTCATCTGGACTCATCTGGTCCAGTCTGGACTCCACTCATCTGGACTTGTCTCAAATCGACTCATCTGTTCTGCGCTCGTCTGGTCTGGTCTCGACTTATATGAACTTGACGCATCTCTAATGGCCTCGGCTCATCTGGTCTGCTCTGGATTCCACTCATCTAGACTCAACTGGTCTGGTCTGGCCTGGATTTGGCTAATCTGGACTCAACTGGTCTGGCCTGGACTCGATTGGTCTGGTCTGGTCTGGACTGGGTTCGTTGACGGAACATCCCGGATGTGAGCAGGGCAGAGCGCCCCCTTCAGGGCCTCCCAGCCGGTCCGGGTTCTGGAGCAGGAGGCGGACTCGTCAGACCTGCAGGATCTCAGGTCCTCATAGCTTTTCCCAGGGTGTGCTTGATTTGTTGCAGGGGACGTCCAGGGGGACGGTGTGGGTGGGAGGAGTTATTAGTTTTGTGTACTTTTGTTTAACATGTTTTTAGTTTGATGTCGTGATGTTCCCCCATCACCGTGCCATGCTGCAGGCTCCGCCCACTTGACCTTTGACTCCTGCAGCCGATCTCTTTGGTTGTAAAAAAAGGGGCGGAGTCTGAGGCGGACACAGCGGTGGTGTTTGACTCAGGTGGGAACTGGAACGTCTCGCCTGCTTCTCGCCGCGCTCACACTCTGAGAAACGGACTGGTGGCTCGGTGGGAGGCTGGCCAGGAATCGAACCTGTCACCATGGTGACGAGGGCAGTTTGTCAGAGTGTGACAGGTCAAAGGTCAGTCTGAGGTAGAGGTGAACTCTGATTTTTAAACCTGTAAATAGACAGCTTTTATTTCCAGTAAATTTGTTTATTTTCTGCCACCAGATGTTAGTTTGACCCCGTGTTTGACCTTTGACCTTCTCCATAATCTGTTTGACCTTTTGTGGTGTAAAATAAAAAAAGAGAGAGAGCCCTGGAGAGGATTTGAATAAAAAACACAAACTGAAGTGTGTTGGACGAGTCTGTTTGTTTACCCGTGTGGTTGCTCTGCTTTGTTTGTTGTTTACAGGTGTTGTTTACAGGTGCTGTCAGGTGACTTGTTTGTTTACAGGTGCATGAAATAACAGGCCCCCGCAGAAACCGGAACAGCTGCCGGATTCTGAACCTGGAGCTGTGATTTACGCACTGTGTCAGGAGGCCCTGAAGGCAACACGGTTCACTTTGTAAACAAACGTTCTGACGTCATCCTGCAGGGGGCGCCGCTCGTTCTGAGGCGGGAAACGGAGCATGCTGGGTAATGTAGTTTGAAAACAGGAAGTTGCACGCGCGCGCGCGCACACACACACACACACACACAGCGTGAATAATTCATCCCTCCAGTCTGTAAATAACACGTCTGTGCGGCGGCTGAGGCTCGGCTGGCAGAGACGCCTCACAACTGGAATGTTGTTGGTTTGATTCTCCGTCTCTGTCAGTATGCTGAAGTGTCCTTGAGCAAGACAACCGTAATGACTCCCAGGGGTGTGTGTGTGTGTGTGTGTGTGTGTGTGTGTGTGTGTGTGTGTGTGTGTGTGTGTGTGTGTGTGTGTGTGTGTGTGTGTGTGTGTGTGTGTGTGTGTGTCAGCAGGGTGGTGTCATTCAGTGAAAACACGATTAATCTTCTTCAGTGATCCGAAGCTTCGATCAGCCTGAAGAACACAATTCAGATCATCCAGAGAACCACCTGGCCCTGACCCCTACCTCTAACCCTGACTTTGACCCCTGACCCTGACTTTGACCCCTGACCCTCACCCCGACTCCTGACTCTAAAGCCGGCCACACACTACAGGATTTTTTCAATCTTCCCCGGTTCAGACACCACACACTACAAGACAGCAGAGGACAGATCATACCCGATCTTCCTCTCCTGATCTTCTAGTATGTGGTGTCGCTCTGGAGCAGAACACACACCAGCAGATTCTTCAGCCAAGAATCGGCTCCTCACTCCTCCAAATCTCACGTCGTCCGACGTGACTTCGTGCTGTTTCCCTTCATTGCTGTTTTTACATTCATCTCCACTTTCAATAATAAGTGGAGAACTCATTCGTTCCCTCAGTTCATTCATTCACATTGGTATCGCTCCTTCAGTGCAGATCCCCCCCCCACCCGCCGTGCGCACAGAGCACGGACTGTCAGCACCTTGTTAGAAAATTTAAATGTTCCAGTACAGAAGAGGGAAACATAGTTTCAGATCATTTTATTATAATTTACATTTAATAATAATTCAGCTTATTAGCTAATCTGTTTGTGTGTTTTTTTTTTGTTTTTCTTTTTTACTTTTGAGTCCCGAGTGCAGCAGTAGAATAAAGTTATTAGCAGACCGTGTCAAATAAAAGCTACTTTTTTAAATCTTTTTTAAATCATCAAATATCTTAAATCATTCTTTATGTCCACAGATTTGATAGTTTAAATCAGAGTAAAAATACGTTGATTAGGAAAGTTTCATTATAGTCCGCTCTGTCTCTGAGGGCACGGAATCAGTGGAAAGTTTTTTTTTTTCTTTTATTATTATTTTTTTCTTCCCCATTCTTCCGTGATGGTTAATAACGGAGATGAATTAAAACATTGGGATTATTGCAGGACTGGCGGAGATGCAGATATTAGATCGGAGTTTGGGTCTGAATGGAGGATCCAGTTCATCCAGGAGCGACAGGATGAACCATCACTTTCTGCACAGCTGAGTTTAGGAGCTCTGGCTTTTCTGTTTCACTGTCATATATAGTGAATATATTTCACAGACATATATTCATCATCCAGCTCTGACAGCTGTGAGTGGATGTTTTTAATCAGCGGCACCTTGGTGAGACGGAGCTGTTCAGCCAATCAGAGAGCTTTATTTGGAGGGTGTGGACAGCTCTACTCAGAGCTGATCGGCGCCTCTCGGAGCTCCACACACCACAGGATCTGCGATCGGAAATATTAAACATGTTCATTATCTCCGATCTCCCCTTCCGACGCCTCCCGAGAGGCTCCGACCGGAAAACATCTCTCGGAACACACCGCACACCACACGAAGATCGGACCCGAACTCATTTGCATACTCCCGACAATCGGACCCTGTCGGCCTCGATCGGGAGGAGAAGATCGGGGCAAAATTCGGCCCGATTATCCTGTAGTGTGTGGAGGGCCTAAGCCATGAAGCTAACGTTGGTCAGTGTGTGTGGCGATCAGCGGTTAACGCGGAGCCCGGTTCGTCCGTGACACCGGTTCCAGGTGGAGACGGTCGGAGGGACGAGACGTCAGGAAGGAGCATCAGACTGTCCCTCTGTGTCCAGCCAGTCCACACCGGGGGGCGCTGCACCCGTCTCCTTCAGATCAGCTGAGCGGTGAGTCTGGTGAGGCTTGGCTCCGCCCCCAACCTGAAAGTCCAAGTGAATACAAAGTGAATGAAGTCTGACCGGAGCTGCACCGGCAGCCTCAAGCGGGAGGCGGGCTTTAGGAGCCACTCCACCAATCAGGACAGACAACAGATGACTGACATGAAGCTAAACCAACCAGCTGGTTGGTGGCTGCTGCTGCCGGGGGCGGAGCTTATAACGTCCAACGCCGTCTGGTTTGGAGACACTCTGAGGCCCCATCCACACGAAGACGAATCCAGGCCAAAACTCAAACATATTTGATCCATTCACCCTGTCATCCACACCAATCCAGCACTCCGTGGAGCTGAAACCGGGTCCCAGGGTGAACAGGAACACTGTTGAATCCACGTCTCCGTAGTTCCTCCTGTTCTGGAGCGTTTCCTGATTGGCTGCGTCGTCGCGCTACGTCGTAACAAACGCGCAGAACTCTGTAAAGAACAGGAACAATGCGCTGCGCTGAGCAGACGTCCTGCTGGAGACGCCAGTCTGGACAGCAGAGCTCTGCTCTCCTTCAGCTCCGCCGGAGCAACAGATCAGCCTGGAGAACGCCAAGCTTCATGTCTTTTTTTTTTTATTGTAAATGTACACGTACATGGCAGCCATGATGCCAGGGGAACAATAATCCATCAGCTTCTTTCAAACACTTTAAATTTCTCACAGATACTGAGAGTTTTTACTGTGATGTCAGAGAAAACAGGACCGGATTGGCTGTGCTGGGTTTCAAATCGCCATCTCAGATGGGTCAAACCTTAGGTAAACCTAAGCAAGATGGCGGAGATGCGGAATCCTGCCTACAGCACCTTTAATTAGGGGAGAGCGGGGTAAGATGAGCCACTTTTTACTTATGTTGTCCTAGAGGGAAGGAAAAATGACACAGAAAAAGAATGAAAACATATCCCTTTATTTCAGGATGTCTCCTATTAAATGAAATGATCAGAATGCATCTCTGACAAAACTGCCCAAAATAATGGCTTCACAAAAACTGTGCTCCGGTGGCTGAACTTGCCCCAGGTTCGGGGTAAGTTGAGCCACCTGGGGGTAAACTGACCATCTGAGTTTTAACATGTAAACCTGCGCATGTTGTGCTAGCAGACCAGCTCGGCCACATGCTGCCGCGACGCGAGGACCAACCGCCTTCGGCGCTCCACTCGGGACTGTATCTGTAGGGGGGTCTCCCTCAGCCTTTGTCACTCCCGTGACGACCACAAGGCAGGGGAGGTGTTTTACCCATAGCTGGGGGGTTGCAACATGCAGGCAGGGGGAGATGGGAATCGAACCAACAACCTCTCGATTGAAAGACGACTGCGCTCCCCACTAATCCACAGCCGTCCCCAAGACCGTTTAGCTATTTGATCAAAACAACTACTCGATATTCCAAGTGTCAAGGTTGCAGGGGAAATGAACAGTTCTCCGTCCTCGCAGTTCCTCCAGCCCGTCGAGGTTGAGGTGGTCTTCAGCACGTCACTCCAGGGGAAAGACGCCTCATCCTTTTCCTTGAATGCAAAGGTGGGTTTCTTATTGGCAGCGATCCCTCGGATTCTTCTGAGGAATCTGGCACTCACTCCATTGCCCGAAAGGCTGTCAAGGCTCCTGCATTTGGATGCAAATTTTACGGTGACAAAGTCACCAACTACCAGATCGGAGACATCTGGTTCACTTCTTTCATCAACCATTGGCTCAATTTACCCCATGACCTTTGGCTCACTTTGCCCTATAGCCACCATTTTGGAAAAAAATGGGCTTGCTTAGAAATTCAGGCCAATCTTTAGTGAAGTGATTCACATGATTTTATATGTTAGCAAATCACCAACATGTGTAATATATAATTTTAGACCTGGATAAATTTGCTTTGACATCACAGTCATTTTACCTGATATGCAGAAAATTTACTCTGACAAGCAAAAAAGTTTTTTGTGCAAAAATATACTTTCCCCTTCTCCCATGTGCTTCTCTGCATCACAGCAAGATGGAAATGATGGGTGCTTCCTGGATTTATGGTCACATGACAAAACATGTGCACGGCTGCCTAGATACTAGGGGTGGGTCAACTTACCCACTGGCTCAACTCACCTCGCTCTCCCCTACAAAGCGCAGAAATCCCTCCAGAAGATCCTGGAGTCGTCACGAGTCCAAAGAGCCGCAGAAAGAGCAGTTCACATCAGTCCCTTTAATTCTGTCATGAAGCGACCAGGAGAAGACCATGGCTGCCAGGAGGAGCTGCTATTGCCATGTATTTCTGGCGCCACCTGGCGGCCTGGCATGTTACTGCAACGTTTCAGCCGTTTTGACAACAGTCATGTGGACGGCCATAAACATTGAATCAACTCCGTCTTTACGGGCAAACGATTTTGGAACTATGAGCGTTTTGGCTTCGTGTGGGCGGGGCCTAAGAGCACGGACTGAAACTGAAGAAAGAGGGAACCTGAGGAACCTCCGCCTGCTCCGCCTGCTCCGCCTGCTCCGCCTGCTCCGCCTGCTCCGCCTGCTCCGCCTGCTCCGCCTGCTCCGCCTGCTCCGCCTGCTCCGCCTGCCGCCCTGGGTAGGACCTGTTTTCCAGCTGTCCGCCGCTCACTCAGGACGTTGACGCCTCAGAGCGGGTGGAGCTCCAGGTGTTCCTGACCTCCTGGAGGGGTCAGAGGTCAGACGCTTTGTGTCAGTGCTGCTCTCATTGGTCCAGGTTCCAGGGTGTTTTTTCAGTCCGACTGAAAACAATCGTGTTAAACGCCTGTGTATCCGTGCACGGCAGGTAAAGCGGTCCACCATCAGTCCTGGTCTCCTGGTCCTGGTCTCGGGGTCCTGGTGGAGCCCAGCTCCTGGGTTCTGTCAGGACCGTTGAGGTTCTGGTCTTCCTCTCTGCTCAGAGAGCCCCTCCCCCGCCCGGCGCCACGCCTCCGCTCCGCCTGCCGGTGTTCCAGATGAACTGGTGTCCGTGTTAACTGGTGACCAGCAGGTGTTGAACCTGAACCTTGTAGAGGTTCTAGTGACGCCGGTTCTCTACAGCTCCAGTAAATTCATCAGTTCAGAGTCTTTAGTGAGTCTGATTCTAACATCTGCTGCTTCCAGCGTGTTTACAGGAACCGTCACTCGTTACCATGGCAACCAGTTCATCCGTCACACCGGGCGGCGGTCCGCTGGTAGTCTACCACCGAGCTCTTTCAACACCCGGCTCCACCTCTGCTCTGCAGCGTTTCTTTGATTAGAAAGTGTTTCTCAGAACCGTCCAGCTCTGCTGCTTCCTGCTTCCTGCTTCCTGTTTCCTGTCACGTCATCACGTCACTCCGTACGGGGGAACGCCTGCTCAGAACGAATAATCCCCCGTTTAATCCGCTCCCCTGTCAGGTTCTGTTTGTATGAGACGCAGAGCGGATTATCGATCGGGTGGATCAGTGGGATCTGGAATGTGATCCACTGAGAGCAGCGGATCTCTCAGTGTTTATATGAACCGTTTACAATCCGCCTCGGCTCCAGTCCGATCGGACGGGGTTCCTGGAAACCTGTTCTCTGATCGGAGCTCCACATTTCACCAAACACACACGTCACCGCCCCGGCGGAACAGAGGCTGTGACGTTCTCTGACGTTCCATCATCTGACCTGCTCAGAACACGAGCTGCACGGAACGGTCCGGCAGCGCTGCTGTGACAGAGAACAGAGGCTCCGCCCAGAGAACAGAGGCTCCGCCCAGAGAACAGAGGCTCCGCCCAGAGAACAGAGGCTCCGCCCAGAGAACAGAGGCTCCGTCCAGAGAACAGAGGCTCCGCCCAGAGAACAGAGGTTCCGTCCAGAGAACAGAGGTTCCGTCCAGAGAACAGAGGTTCCGTCCAGAGAACAGAGGCTCCGCCCAGAGAACAGAGGTTCCGTCCAGAGAACAGAGGTTCCGTCCAGAGAACAGAGGCTCCGCCCAGAGAACAGAGGCTCCGCCCAGAGAACAGAGGCTCCGCCCAGAGAACAGAGGCTCCGCCCAGAGAACAGAGGTTCCGCCCAGAGAACAGAGGCTCCGCCCAGAGAACAGAGGTTCCGTCCAGAGAACAGAGGTTCCTTGGGCGTCCAGCCTGAGCAGGGTGATGGGAAACGCTTGAGCCCCTCAGAGCTGCTCCGCTCTCTGTTCTCCAAACGTTCTGCTGTGAGGAACGTCGAGTTCCAGACCCAGAGCCCGGGGGAACCGTCCCTTTAAACACGCTCTGGATGCAGCCGAATGCAGCAGATTAATCATCAGGAAGAGTGTGTGTGTGTGTGTGTGTGTGTGTGTGTGTGTGTGTGTGTGTGTGTGTGTGTGTGTGTGTGGGTGTGTGTGTGCGCGGTGGAGCAGTGTAATGAGCCGTTGTGTGTGCGATGGCCTACATCTGCTCTGCTGCTCACGGCTCACTGAGCCGCTTCCTCTCTGCAGCGCCGTCTAAAGCTCATCGTCCTGCTGTCACATGACCGCCCGCACAGGTGAGCAGACTAAAAGCCCCGCCCACTTCACCCAGAGTCGCGCCCACGCCACGTAGACAGGTGACCAATCACAGGCTGGCTGAGTGTCCACTTCGTTTTTATTCAAAGAGAAGAGCCGCTGAGCGACCTTTAGCTTATTTTCAGAGTGCAACAACAATATTGTGTCTCAGTGCAATTTACCCACAATGCACTGCAGAGTACAGGAAGTCAAGAGGATATCGTTCAAAAACATCAACCCAGAGATTTAAAGTCATAAGAAAAGTGAAAAAAGGAGTGAGAACAGCAAACACAGCAAGAAGTGAAGAAGTCGTTAAAAGTGCAGTGACTTTCAAACACAAATAAACGCAACAGGCAACACGCTAATGCTAATGCTAATGCTAATGCTAATACTCCATCTGCTGTTGATGCTACTGCTGAATGCCACAGACTGCAGGAACAGGCTTCACTGGGTCCGTGAAGGTTCAACAAGCTAACACGCTAACAGCAGAGCATGCTAATAGGCTAACACACTAAATTCAAATATTTTTTCAGAAGTTTTTGTGAATGAGTCAAACGCAGAGGGGAAACCTGTGACCACACCGGCACAGTGGTCACGTTACTGTAACCTGACGGGTAGCCTGAGCCTCATGAGAAGCTAAGAGACAGTAATGGTGCGTTCACAGCGGACGCGTCGACGCTCGGGACGCCTCGAAGCTGACGCTTGTGACGCTTCAAGCACGACGCTGACACCAGGTGGTCACAAAGCTCACGACGCTCTTGACGCGCGTCAGTTTATCGGCGCGCGGGAGGCTGGTTTCTGTTTCCCGCTCTGGCGGATCGCATCAGGAGAGCGGCTCGGCTTTATTTGTTAAATAAAGCTAGACCGCGTCGTCGTCGGGCACACGGGCGTCGTCTCTGGGTTCATCCCGTGATTCAGAGGCCTTCTGAATTTGGGGAGTTTCACCATGTGCTCCAGGAGCTGCGTGAGGATGAGGGTCGCTTCCAGGGCTACTTTCGTCTCTCCCGGGCCCATTTTGACGACCGGCTGGCCCCAGTGTCGCCAACTCCCCAGTACGAAAAGTGGCTATTGGCTGGTCTGCTCCTCTCTGCTCTGCCTGCAGCAGGGGGCGCTGCTGAGACTGACCGCTGTGAGAGCTTTGGGACGGGGGAGGGGCTCACGCAGCACCCGCTGCTCGTTGACGACAGCAGCGAGACGTCCTGTCACGTCTCCACAGCACCAGAAACGGCCGCTAGGTTTGTCGCCAGTCGCCTTTGACAAATAAAAAGTCGCCAAGAGGCTTTGGAAAGTCGCCAGATTTAGCGAGAAAGTGGTCAAGTTGGCAGCACTGGCCGGCCCACATCGGTGCTCAGATCACTCGTAGTGACGTAGCAGCGGAGGGATCGTCTCTGATTGGTTGACGCCCAGCGGCAGCGCGTCGAAAGTTCAGTTTTCCCAACTCTCAAAAAGCGACGCTCACGACGCTCCTGACGCCGGGGATGCGCGTCGTGGGCGTCGACGCTCGAAACGCTCGAAACACTTGAAAAGTCGACGCTCCTGACGCGCCGCCCCGCCGCTCCACGACGCTCGTCCACCATAGACTTTGCATAGAAAAGCGCCGCTCACGACGCCCGCGACGCGTCCGGTGTGAACGCACCGTAACGTTTGTCCTCTCTGGAAGAAGCAGAAGAGCTGCAGAGCCGCTGTCTCTCTGTTCGGCTCAGTTAGCTTCAGCAGTAGCATTAGCAAAGAGGCTAAAGTCCTTCTGAACTGGAGCTTGAATACTCCAAAACGAACTCAGCTGTAGCATTTGCATTAGCATTAGCTTTCATCCACAGTAGCTATGAGTAGCATTAGCTTCAGGCCAGAGTCTGTTCACTAAAGCAGAACGCCGAGTCAGCAGAACGCTTCACGTCACATAACAGGCTGCCGACACGGAACGTAGAAAAACATCCAGTTAGAAAAGGAAGAAATTCAGCTTCTGCGAGAAAAAACTGGTGACTGAACCGAGTGTGTGTGTGTGTGTGTGTGTGTGTGTGTGTGTGTGTGTGTCTCTGTGTGTGTGTGTGTGTGTGTCTCTGTGTGTGTGCTCATTATTGCTTTTCAGTTCCACTTCGTGGTTGTGACGATGCTGTGACGTCACAGACCAGCTGACCAGAATGGCCACGCCTACAGAACATGACACCAAGACGTAAACGCAGATTAAAAAGGAGTGCAGACAGGAAGTCCTGCAGTCAGACAGGAAGTCCTGCGGGTCAGACAGGAAGTCCTGCAGTCAGACAGGAAGTCCTGCAGTCAGACAGGAAGTCCTGCGGGTCAGACAGGAAGTCCTGCGGGCCAGACAGGAAGTCCTGCGGGTCAGACAGGAAGTCCTGCGGGTCGACAGGAAGTCCTGCGGGCCAGACAGGAAGTCCTGCGGGTCTGACAGGAAGTCCTGCGGGCCAGACAGGAAGTCCTGCAGGTGCTGGTGTGGAAACGTCGACATCATTAGTTTCTGGTCTCGCCGCCGCCCTCGGGGCCGCACGCCGCCACGCTGGAAGTTCAGTGACTGGATGAGCTCGTCACGGTGTCTCGGACTCGTCCTCGTCCATGGGGGACGCCGGCGAGGCGGGCGAGGCGGGCGAGGCGGGCGTGTCGTCTCCCTCCGCTGCTGCGGGCGCCGCCGGTGCCCCGGTCGCCGCCGCCGCGGTCATCTTCTCGTAGGTTCTGCGGCGCTGCCGCCGCAGCGTCTGGCTCTGCAGCTCCTTCACCTCCTGCAGAACCTCCTGCGCCTCCTTCCAGGACGACACGGCCTCCTCCAGGAGGCGCTCCGCCTCGGCGCGCCGCCGCTCCACCTCCCCGTCCTCCTCCAGGAGGCGCTCCGCCTCGGCGCGCCGCCGCTCCACCTCCCCGTCCTCCTCCAGGAGGCGCTCCGCCTCGGCGCCCCGCCGCTCCACCTCCTCGTCCTCCTCAGACGGCGGCGAGTCCGACGGCGGCCGCGGTTCGTCGGGGCTTTCCGGCGGGGTGGGCTCGGAGGATCCGGATGGACCGGAGAGGTCCGGACCGGGACCGGGACCGTCCCCGGTGCTGCTGAGACACGGGGACGTGGACTCGCTGTCCATCGGACAACCGTCAACCCGGGGGGACCCGTCTCCTCCCTCGCCCGGAGACTCTTTGGATTTAGAGGAGGAGTCAGCGGAATGGGGCGGGGCCTTCAGGCGAGGGGAGGCGGAGCCTCGAGAGCGAGGAGAGTCAGAGGCTTTGGAGCGGCTCCTCTTGGCCCGGGACCGGGGAGACTCCCGTCCTCTGAGACGAGGAGAGTCCTTCGTCCGGAGGCGAGGAGAGTCGCTGCTCCTGCTCCTGGGAGATCCTGAAGACCTGCAGGGGAGACCACAAAGATGGAACCACACAGCCCTCCGAGACCCCCACAGACCCTATCAGACCCTATCAGACCCCCACAGACCCTATAAGACCCCCACAGACCCTATCAGACCCTATCAGACCCCCACAGACCCTATAAGACCCCCACAGACCCTATCAGACCCTATCAGACCCCCACAGACCCTATCAGACCCTATCAGACCCTATCAGACCCCCACAGACCCTATAAGACCCCCACAGACCCTATCAGACCCTATCAGACCCCCACAGACCTATCAGACCCTATCAGACCCCCCCAGACCCTATAAGACCCCCACAGACCCTATCAGACCCTATCAGACCCCCACAGACCCTATCAGACCCTATCAGACCCCCACAGACCCTATAAGACCCCCACAGACCCTATCAGACCCTCTGAGGCCACATCAGCCCAGAGACCCCCAGAGACCCCATCAGACCCTGTGAGACTGCCAAACCCTCCTGAAACTTGGCTCCTGACACCCCTGGAGACCGCCTGGGAGCCTCTCATCCCTCTGAGACCCCCTACGACCCTCTGAGTCTTGAGGAAACCCTTCAGGACCCCTTGGTCCTACCTGGACTGGGGGGAGTCGGACCCCCGGAGGTGGTGCAGTCTGGGCGAGTCGACGGCCTTCGGGTGTGGCGAACCGCCTCCTCGCTCGCGCTGCTCTTTGGCCTTCTGCAGCTCCTGTCAGTCACAGTATCACAGGTCAGTGGGCGGGGCCTGTGGGCGGGGTCTGTGGGCGGGGTCTGTGGGCGGGGCTCGTCGTGGAGCCTCCAGCCATCAGGAGAAGCTCAGACCTGCAGTCTCATCTCCTCCAGCAGCTCCTGGGCTCTCTGCATTCGCTGGGCGATCAGACTCTGCAGCTGTCCCACCGGCGCCGCCGCCGCCGCCGCCGCCGCCTCCGGGGGGCGCCGCAGCTCCGAACGCAGCTCCGAACGCAGCTCCGACCGGATCATGGCTGGCCTGTACAGCAAGAAAGACGAGGTCTGAGCAAGTCCAGAGAAGGCACACCGGCTCCAGGACCAAGGTGGTCCAATCCTGATCCAGTCCTGATCCAGTCCTGATCCAGTCCTGGTCCAGTCCTGATCCAGTCCTGATCCAGTCCTGGTCCAGTCCTGATCCAGTCCTGGTCCAGTCTTGGTCCAGTCCTGGTCCTGCAAGTTTTCATGGTGTCTTTGATTCTCAAGCCTTTTGTTTCCTCTCACACCCCTGTCCCACTGCAGCTCGCGGGTCGACCCGTGTTTTCGACCCGCTAACAACCGGCTTCTAGGCTCCTCCCCCTCCGCCTGCAGGCCCGCGTCTCACCGCCTGCTGGCGAGCCGCGTTTTCCCGCGCTGATGCTGTCCCACGTTGATGACATCATCAGTGTGACGGAGCAAAATGAAAGCAAACAATGCAGCGGAGCACCGTCCCCGTCACCGGGAGACGAGTCTCCTCTTCCTGGATCAGGAGCTCTCTGGTCTCCTGTCCTGCAGTGCTGGTCTCACGCTGTGTCCACAAACAATACTTAGCGCGCTAACGTAGCCACGCTAACATAGCCACACTAACATAGCCGCGCTAGCATAGCCACGCTAACGTAGCCACGCTAGCGTAGCCGCGCTAGCATAGCCATGTTAACGTAGCCGCGCTAGCATAGCCACACTAGCGTAGCTGCGCTAACATAGCCATGCAAACGTAGCCTGGCTAACGTAGCCGCGCTGCGTCGACGTCATCACGTAAGGTCCCGGATGTGTCCCTCCCACGAAAGGCCGGTAGCAGCGACCCGTTAAAAACCCGGGTCGGCTGCAGGGTTGAAAGACCCGGGTCTGAATCTGATTAAACCCTTTACTCTGCCATGAGGAGCCGGGTGTAGCGGGTTTAAACCGGTTTTTTGGCTGGTGGGAAAGGGGCTACAGTGAGGCAGATGGAACCTGGTTGTCCCTCCAGGACCAGGACCAGGACCAGGACCAGGTGTGTGTGTGTGTGTGTGTGTGTGTGTGTGTGTGTGTGTGTGTGTGTGTGTGTGTGTGTGTACCTGGAGGACAGGACCTCGTCCATGGAGGCACAGCGACTCCGTCCCTGCATGCTGAAGCGTTTTCCAGGCTGTGGAGTTCTGGACTGGACCTGCAGGTGGAGACAGGGGGCGTCGGGTCGGGTCAGGTGGTGTCAGGTGGGGTCAAGTGGGTCAGGGGGGTCAGGGGGGGTCGGGTGGGGTCAGGTGGGTCAGGTGGGGTCAGGTGGGTCAGGTGGGTCAGGGAGGGTCAGGGGGGTCAGGTGGGGTCAGGTGGGTCAGGGGGGATCAGGTGGGGTCAGGTGGGTCAGGGGGGGTCAGGTGGGTCAGGGGGGGTCGGGTGGGTCAGGGGGGGTCAGGTGGGTCAGGGAGGGTCAGGGGGGGTCAGGTGGGTCAGGGAAGGTCAGGGGGGGTCGGGTGGGGTCAGGTGGGTCAGGGGGGGTCGGGTGGGGTCGGGTGGGGTCGGGGGGGGCGCGGGTGGGGTGGGAAGTTGTCTCAGCTCAGGTTTGGTGGTGCTGCTATGATCATCCGCAGGATGTGGTTGTGGGTTCAGGTCCAGGTCTGGTCCCTCACCTGGACCTGCGGAGCGTTGCAGGCCTTGGAGACCTCCAGGGGGCGCTGTCTTCCCCAGGACCGCTCGCTGCCGCGGGGCAGGCTGCCCGTCTTCGGCCGGGGCTCTTTCAGGGCGGCTCGCAGCTTCGACGCGTCGGTTCCGGCTCGCTGCCGACCTCCGACCCCCCGGGGGGAGTCCCGCGGGTCCACCTGGAGGCCGTGGTCCCAGGGGTCCTGAGGGTCGTCCTCCTCAGCGACGAGGTCCAGCATCAGCGTGCCGCGGGACGAGGTGGAGACCTGGGGGGTCGGAGACACTGTCAGAGGGACCGACGGTGGGACCGGCGCCGGCCGGACGGCGTCCTCCGTACCGCGGCCAGCAGGTGTCCTCTGGTGGGCAGGCGCCGGCCGACCGGGATCTTCGCCCTGTCCCTGGTGGGATGGACCAGGATGCTGTCCTCCTCGATAGTCACCTGGACACGCAGAACAGACTCTGAGACGTCTTTGGAAGCGACGCCGTGAAGGGTGAGCCCAGCAGAACGTCCACTGCACCACAGCCGTACCTCGTCCAGGACCCGGTTCTTGGCCCTGACGATGGCAACGTTCAGCGCCTGGACCCAAGACTCCTTCTCCTCAGGACTCACAGCCAGGAACACCAGGTTCGGGACCTGAAGGGGGACAGTCCAGCTACCAGGTTAGCAACCTGAAGGGGGACAGTCCAGATCCTCATGTCCCCCCAGGTGCCCAGCTAAACTCCACGGTTTAGAAACCAGCAGGCCGGTCTCGGTCTGTCTCCCTCTAGTGGGGAGAATGACAATGACAGCAGCCATGTGGGGGGGGGGGGGGGGGGGGGGGGGGGGGGGCATTTCCACCTCCCCTACTCTATGTGCATGTTTGTCTCTTTCTCTCTGCCTGTACTGTGTGTGTGTGTGTGTGTGTGTGTGTGTGTGTGTGTCTTTCTGGGATTATCGGCTGGATTTGGTCTAACTGGATTCTGCAGATTAAGTTTCATCAGAGGGGATCGGCCAATCAGAACAGCCTGGACAGAGGAGGCGGGTCTTGTGGAGGATAATCCACCAATGAGGCGGCAGAGAAAGTCAGCCTGGACGATGTAATCTGAGAGCTCAGAGGACGACAGGAGAGACACACACAAGTACACAACATGCACACAACGAAACCACACAACAAGAACACAACAGTAACTAAATAACACCGCAGAACACAACACAACCACACAACACAACCTCATAACAGAACACAACACAACCGCACAACACAACCTCATAACAGAACACAACACAACCGCACAACACAACCTCATAACAGAACACAACACAACACAACCACACAACACAACCTCATAACAGAACACAACACAACCGCACAACACAACCTCATAACAGAACACAACACAACCACACAACACAACCTCATAACAGAACACAACACCACCGCACAACACAACCTCATAACAGAACACAACACAACACAAGACAACCACACAACACAACCTCATAACAGAACACAACACAACCACACAACACAACCTCATAACAGAACACAACACCACCGCACAACACAACCTCATAACAGAACACAACACAACACAAGACAACCACACAACACAACCTCATAACAGAACACAACACAACACAACACAACCACACAACACCACCGCATAACACAACACAACAGAACACAACACAACACAACACAACACAACAAGAACACAACAAGGATGCAGTGATGCACTTCAGGAATTTGTGGCAGAAATGATAAAATGAAACGTAGCATGGCTGGGGCCTGTGGGACAGGTGCATCATGGGAGATCCCTGGGTCAGGTGCATCATGGGAGAACGTTGGGACAGGTGCATCATGGGAGATCCCTGGGTCAGGTGCATCATGGGAGATCCCTGGGTCAGGTGCATCATGGGAGAATGCTGGGACAGGTGCATCATGGGAGAGCGCTAGGACAGGTGCATCATGGGAGAACGCTGGGACAGGTGCATCATGGGAGAACGCTGGGACAGGTGCATCATGGGAGAACGCTGGGACAGGTGCATCCTGGGAGATCCCTTCAACAGGTGCATCATGGGAGAGCGCTAGGACAGGTGCATCATGGGAGAACGCTGGGACAGGTGCATCCTGGGAGATCCCTTCGACAGGTGCATCATGGGAGAGCGCTAGGACAGGTGCATCCTGGGAGATCCCTGGGACAGGTGCATCATGGGAGAGCGCTAGGACAGGTGCATCATGGGAGAACGCTGGGACAGGTGCATCCTGGGAGATCCCTGGGACAGGTGCATCATGGGAGAATGCTGGGACAGGTGCATCATGGGAGAACGCTGGGACAGGTGCATCATGGGAGAACACATTCAGAACACTGATGGAGAGGCAGCAGGGAGACGTCGGTCAGAGGGAGGTCCGGGTCACACGGTGTGTGTTTGTGTCAGATTTGAGTTGCTGCTGTTGTGTGTCTGAAAGCTGTTCTTATTTCACCGCTTCAGGTGTTTCATGCTGAAAAACCACCAGCGGCCTCGTTTACATGGAACCAAGAAGAGACGAGCTGGACGGTGCTGAGAAACACTTTCTAATCAAACCCTGAGAGAAGAAACGCTGCAGAGCAGAGGTGGAGCCGGGTGTTGAAAGAGCTCGGTGGTAGACTACCAGCGGACCGCCGCCCGGTGTGACGGATGAACTGGTTGCCATGGTAACGAGTGACGGTTCCTGTAAACATGCTGGAAGCAGCAGATGTTAGAATCAGACTCACTAAAGACTCTGAACTGATGAATTTACTGGAGCTGTAGAGAACCGGCGTCACTAGAACCTCTACAAGGTTCAGGTTCAACACCTGCTGGTCACCAGTTAACACGGACACCAGTTCATCTGGAACACCGGCAGGCGGGGCGGAGGCGTGGCGCCGGGCGGGGGAGGGGCTCTCTGAGCAGAGAGGAAGACCAGAACCTCAACGGTCCTGACAGAACCCAGGAGCTGGGCTCCACCAGGACCCTGAGACCAGGACTCTGAGACCAGGACCCTGAGACCAGGACTCTGAGACCAGGACCCTGAGACCAGGACTCTGAGACCAGGACCCTGAGACCAGGAATGATGGTGGACCGCTTTACCTGCCGTGCATCTACACAGATGAGTTCTTTTCTATGGTTTTCAATCAGACGTACTGACAGGGTTACAGACAGGCGTACAGACAGAGTTACGGACGGGGTTCCAGACAGACGGGGTTCCAGACAGACGGGGTTCCAGACAGACGGGGTTCCAGACAGACGGAGGTCCAGACAGACGGGGTTCCAGACAGACGGGGGTCCAGACAGACGGGGGTCCAGACAGACGGGGTTCCAGACAGACGGGGGTCCAGACAGGCGTACTGACGGTGTTCCCGGGCCTGCGGCAGCGCAGCACGGTGAAGCGGCTGTGGTTCTTCTTGCTGCGGCTCTTGGCCTTCCTCAGCTCCTCGGAGCGCTCAAAGTCCCGCAGGTCGAACACCTCCGCCGCCTTCCGCTCGTCCTTCACCTGCACCACAACACACTGCTGACGTCATCACACAACACACTGCTGACGTCATCACACAACACACTGCTGACATCATCACACAACACACTGCTGATGTCATCACACAACACACTGCTGACGTCATCACACAACACACTGCTGACATCATCACACAACACACTGCTGATGTCATCACACAACACACTGCTGATGTCATCACACAACACACTGCTGATGTCATCACACAACACACTGCTGACGTCATCACACAACACACTGCTGACGTCATCACACAACACACTGCTGATGTCATCACACAACACACTGCTGATGTCATCACACAACACACTGCTGATGTCATCACACAACGAACTGCTGATGTCATCACACAACACACTGCTGACATCATCACACAACACACTGCTGACATCATCACACAACACACTGCTGATGTCATCACACAACACACTGCTGACGTCATCACACAACACACTGCTGACATCATCACACAACACACTGCTGATGTCATCACACAACACACTGCTGATGTCATCACACAACACACTGCTGACGTCATCACACAACACACTGCTGACGTCATCACACAACACACTGCTGATGTCATCACACAACACACTGCTGATGTCATCACACAACACACTGCTGATGTCATCACACAACACACTGCTGACATCATCACACAACACACCGCTGACATCATCACACAACACACTGCTGAAGTCATCACACAACACACCCGGTGACGTCATCACACAACACACTGCTGATGTCATCACGCAACACACCTGCTGACATCATCACACAACACACTGCTGACATCATCACACAACACACTGCTGACGTCATCACACAACACACTGCTGATGTCATCACGCAACACACCTGCTGACATCATCACACAACACACTGCTGACGTCATCACACAACACACTGCTGATGTCATCACACAACACACCTGCTGACATCATCACACAACACACTGCTGACATCATCACACAACACACTGCTGACATCATCACACAACACACTGCTGATGTCATCACACAACACACTGCTGATGTCATCACACAACACACTGCTGACATCATCACACAACACACTGCTGACATCATCACACAACACACTGCTGAAGTCATCACACAACACACCCGGTGACGTCATCACACAACACACTGCTGATGTCATCACGCAACACACCTGCTTACATCATCACACAACACACTGCTGACATCATCACACAACACACCTGCTGACGTCATCACACAACACACTGCTGACGTCATCACACAACACACTGCTGATGTCATCACACAACACACTGCTGACATCATCACACAACACACTGCTGACGTCATCACACAACACACTGCTGACATCATCACACAACACACTGCTGACATCATCACACAACACACTGCTGACGTCATCACGCAACACACTGCTGATGTCATCACACAACACACTGCTGATGTCATCACACAACACACTGCTGATGTCATCACACAACACACTGCTGACGTCATCACACAACACACTGCTGACGTCATCACACAACACACTGCTGACATCATCACACAACACACTGCTGAAGTCATCACACAACACACCCGGTGACGTCATCACACAACACACTGCTGATGTCATCACGCAACACACCTGCTTACATCATCACACAACACACTGCTGACATCATCACACAACACACCTGCTGACGTCATCACACAACACACTGCTGACGTCATCACACAACACACTGCTGATGTCATCACACAACACACTGCTGACATCATCACACAACACACTGCTGACGTCATCACACAACACACTGCTGACATCATCACACAACACACTGCTGACATCATCACACAACACACTGCTGACGTCATCACGCAACACACTGCTGATGTCATCACACAACACACTGCTGATGTCATCACACAACACACCTGCTGACGTCATCACACAACACACTGCTGACGTCATCACACAACACACTGCTGATGTCATCACACAACACACTGCTGACATCATCACACAACACACTGCTGATGTCATCACACAACACACTGCTGACGTCATCACACAACACACTGCTGACATCATCACACAACACACTGCTGACGTCATCACACAACACACTGCTGATGTCATCACACAACACACTGCTGATGTCATCACACAACACACTGCTGACATCATCACACAACACACTGCTGACATCATCACACAACACACTGCTGATGTCATCACACACACGGCAGCTCCCAAACACACTCGTTTCCATGGTTACACTCAACACTGCCAGCCAATCAGAGAGCAGAGTGTCTGTCGGATGGAAGTTAGCAACAACATTCACACGCTCACACTCACACTCACACTCACACTCACACTCACCTCCTTCTCGGAGATATACAGACGTTCTCCTCTCAGCATCACGAACCGGTTCCTCCACAGCTCCCTGAAGATCCCGCGGCCGCAGAACCTGCGGATCCAGCCCACCTTGTCCGGCGGCAGCGAGGCGGGCGGGTTGGAGTCCTGGAGGCCCTGGAACCCGGCAGAGAACCGACAACCAGGAGTCATGACAGTGGACCATAGAGACATGGGGAACCAGGACAGAGTCCCAGATCCTTCCTCCAGGAGCAGAACCACGACGAAGACCTCTGCTCTAGAACCTTCCTCCAGAGAACCGGTGAAGGAACAGGACTGGTGAATCATGGACCAGACCCACAAGACCACAGACCGCAAAGACCCGCACTAACCATACAGACCACCAGAGACCGCCTAAGGGGTTACAGATCCCCACAGAAACTCATAGACCACCACAGACTCCCACAGAGCTTACAGACCCCATAGACCCTACAGATGCCCACAGATGACCACAGACCCTCACAGACCTTACAGACCCCCATTAACCCTGCAAAACCTCACAGAACCCCAGAGGCCTCAACCGACCTCAAAGACCACCACAGACCCCCATAGACCCCCACAAATCCCCATAGACCCCACAAACCCCCACAGACCCCCATAGACCCCACAGACCACCACAGACCCCCACAGGCCCCCATAGACCCCACAGACCCCCACAGACCCCCATAGACCCCCATAGACCCCACAGACCACCACAGACCCTCATAGAACCCCATAGACCACCACAGACCCCCACAGACCCCCACAGACCCCCATAGACCCCACAGACCACCACAGACCCCCATAGACCCCACAGACCCCCACAGACCCCCATAGACCCCACAGACCACCACAGACCCCCATAGACCCCACAGACCCCACAGACCACCACAGACCACACAGACCCCCATAGACCCCACAGACCCTCATAGAACCCCATAGACCCCACAGACCACCACAGACCACCACAGACCCCCATAGACCCCCATAGACCCCACAGACCCTCAGAGAACCCCATAGACCCCACAGACCACCACAGACCACCACAGACCCCCATAGACCCCCATAGACCCCACAGACCCTCATAGAACCCCATAGACCCCACAGACCACCACAGACCACCACAGACCCCCATAGACCCCCATAGACCACCACAGAGCTTACAGACAGCCGTCATCTGCTAGAGGTGATGGAGGTGATGGGGGAGGGTGGAGGAGGGTAGAGGAGGTGATGGAGGTGATGGGGGAGGGTGGAGGAGGATGGAGGAGGTGATGGAGGATGGAGGAGGTGATGGGGGAGGGTGGAGGTGATGGAGGGTGGAGGAGGATGGAGGAGGTGATGGAGGTGATGGGGGAGGATGGAGGAGGTGATGGGGGCTGAACCCCAGCGGAGCAGCGGCAGCACCGTCCGCTCCTCGCCGGGTGGAGCTCGTCACCCACCCGCCTGCTGTGGCTGCTCCGCTTCATCCTGCGGGGCTCCTCGCTCTGTCAGGCCGGGGAGGACGCCTCGAGGGCCGGCGGCGGCAGCAGCGTCGGGTCGGTGTCGGTCCTCCGGTTCTTCTTCTGCTTCCTCTCTTGTCTCCGCCGAGGCTGCATCGTCTCTGCGCGTGCACGACCGCTCGGAGGCGGATGCTCTCCCGCTCCGCGCACGCGTTCGCTCACGCGGACACGCACGGTAGCCTACATATGAAAGAGAAGCCCGACAGTGCCGCCCGGTGGACGGAACGGGGACTGGCGAGGAAAGAGGATGGAGGGAGGATGGAGGGAGGAGGAGAGAGGAGGAGAGGGGAGGGGAGGGGAGGATGGCGGGAGGGAGGAGGAGAGAGGAGGAGAGAGGAGGAGAGGGGAGGAGAGGGGAGGGGAGGATGGTGGGAGGGAGGAGGAGAGAGGAGGAGAGGGGAGGAGAGGGGAGGAGAGGGGAGGGGAGGATGGTGGGAGGATGGAGGGAGGAGGAGAGAGGAGGGTGGAGAAGTCCCGGTGAAGCTGATTGTTAATAATTTAAAGTTACTGTTCACTGACTGGATATGGAAAGATGGGCGGGGCTAACGTGACGTCAGCACTCGGGCCATACATAAAAGCGAAGGTGTGCCAGCGGAGCGGCCATCTTGCTGCGGGCAGCTGCTCCTTCAGAGCTGTTCTCACTCTGCACACTGATGAATAATGAGAGCAGAGAGCATCAGTATCATCATCATCATCAGAACAACAACTTCTGTTGAGCTGCAGAAACGCAGAACTGCCACAGTGAAGAAACATGTTTATGGCTGCATGATGGAGAGAACGTTCGTGGTTTAAATGGGAGCAGTGCTCGCTTCCCTGCTCTCCGGTCTGGAGGCGCCGCCCTGCTGCTGAGACTCCGGAGGAACGGAGAACCGTCGAGGTGAGAACCCTGACCACCCGGTGAGAACCCTGACCACCAGGAACCCTGACCACCAGGTGAGAACCCTGACCACCAGGTGAGAACCCTGACCACCAGGTGAGAACCCTGACCACCAGGTGAGAACCCTGACCACCCGGTGAGAACCCTGACCACCAGGTGAGAACCCTGACCACCCGGTGAGAACCCTGACCACCAGGTGAGAACCCTGACCACCAGGTGAGAACCCTGACCACCAGGAACCCTGACCACCCGGTGAGAACCCTGACCACCAGGTGAGAACCCTGACCACCAGGTGAGAACCCTGACCACCAGGTGAGAACCCTGACCACCAGGAACCCTGACCACCCGGTGAGAACCCTGACCACCCGGTGAGAACCCTGACCACCAGGTGAGAACCCTGACCACCAGGTGAGAACCCTGACCATCAGGTGAGAACCCTGACCACCAGGTGAGAACCCTGACCACCCGGTGAGAACCCTGACCACCAGGTGAGAACCCTGACCACCCGGTGAGAACCCTGACCACCAGGTGAGAACCCTGACCACCAGGTGAGAACCCTGACCACCAGGAACCCTGACCACCCGGTGAGAACCCTGACCACCAGGTGAGAACCCTGACCACCAGGAACCCTGACCACCAGGTGAGAACCCTGACCACCAGGTGAGAACCCTGACCACCAGGTGAGAACCCTGACCACCAGGTGAGAACCCTGACCACCAGGAACCCTGACCACCAGGTGAGAACCCTGACCACCAGGTGAGAACCCTGACCACCCGGTGAGAACCCTGACCACCAGGAACCCTGACCACCAGGTGAGAACCCTGACCACCAGGAACCCTGACCACCAGGTGAGAACCCTGACCACCAGGAACCCTGACCACCAGGTGAGAACCCTGACCATCAGGTGAGAACCCTGACCACCAGGTGAGAACCCTGACCACCCGGTGAGAACCCTGACCACCAGGAACCCTGACCACCAGGTGAGAACCCTGACCACCCGGTGAGAACCCTGACCACCAGGAACCCTGACCACCAGGTGAGAACCCTGACCACCAGGTGAGAACCCTGACCACCAGGTGAGAACCCTGACCACCCGGTGAGAACCCTGACCACCCGGTGAGAACCCTGACCACCAGGAACCCTGACCACCCGGTGAGAACCCTGACCACCAGGTGAGAACCCTGACCACCAGGAACCCTGACCACCAGGTGAGAACCCTGACCACCAGGTGAGAACCCTGACCACCCGGTGAGAACCCTGACCACCCGGTGAGAACCCTGACCACCAGGAACCCTGACCACCAGGTGAGAACCCTGACCACCAGGAACCCTGACCACCCGGTGAGAACCCTGACCACCCGGTGAGAACCCTGACCACCAGGAACCCTGACCACCCGGTGAGAACCCTGACCACCAGGTGAGAACCCTGACCACCAGGTGAGAACCCTGACCACCAGGAACCCTGACCACCAGGTGAGAACCCTGACCACCAGGTGAGAACCCTGACCACCAGGAACCCTGACCACCAGGTGAGAACCCTGACCACCAGGTGAGAACCCTGACCACCAGGTGAGAACCCTGACCACCCGGTGAGAACCCTGACCACCCGGTGAGAACCCTGACCACCAGGTGAGAACCCTGACCATCGACCAGCAGTGAGTCTGCAGGCGTCTCACTCCCCAGCGCTCTGGTCACATGAATCCACCAGTTCGCTGCTTTATCAATTTACAACAGACAACAGAACACATTTTACTGTTAGCATGACTCGACCGTACAGGCGCCATGCTAACTGCTAACTGCTGACTGCTAACAGCTAATGACTGAAAATGAAGGAATGCTGTCAGGTGTTTTTTTTTTAACCATTGTCGTGGCTTTCTGTCTTGAACAAACAACAAAAATCTAAACTTAACTTAAAGCTGGTGTCCGGAGTTTCCGTTCGTTTCCAACGTATGAATCATTTTTCAACAGAGCTTCAGTGTGTCAGTCTGGTTCATACTACAATATAATATCAGCATAAAGCAATATAAAGATGTATTTATGAGCCCCGCCTTCGTCTCATAGACCCCCATGTTATCCGAAAAAGCGCCGGTCAGCATCAGCCAATAGGCTTCGAGCTTCCGCCTTGTCCTGCTGTCAGTCAAAGTGTGGAGCAGCCAGAGAGCACGTCGCTCGCCCAGCAGAGGAGAGTTAGCTACAGCAGATATATCCACCGTCTGCTGAACATCCAGGAAACAGCTCAACATGGAGGATGCTGCAGGACTGGAGGCTCTCATTTTCACCCCACAGGTAATGGCTTCCGCGCATGGACAATTAAAGGGGCGTGGCTTGGTCGCTCATGAACGCAGAGGGAGGGGAACCTCAAGACGTTGGATTAAAAAAACCTCTCTCTTTCAAAACTCCGGACACGAGCTCTAAGCTTCAAATTGCCACTGATGCATCATGGGTAGAGGTTTACACGGTCAAGAAAAGCAATGTCCACAAAATTCCAGTCAGTTTTCATCTTGGTTTTTTTCCGAAGCAAACAAACTAACTGGTCTTCACTTCCTGCTGCCTCTCTGCACTGGTGAAAAACCATCGGCTCACCCCGGTGCATGCTGGTCCCACGGCCCACCCCGGTGCATGCTGGTCCCACGGCTCACCCCGGTGCATGCTGGTCCCACGGCTCACCCTGGTGCATGCTGGTCCAACGGCCCACCCCGGTGCATGCTGGTCCCACGGCCCACCCTGGTGCATGCTGGTCCCACGGCTCACCCTGGTGCATGCTGGTCCCACGGCCCACCCCGGTGCATGCTGGTCCCACGGCCCACCCTGGTGCATGCTGGTCCCACGGCTCACCCTGGTGCATGCTGGTCCCACGGCCCACCCTGGTGCATGCTGGTCCCACGGCTCACCCTGGTGCATGCTGGTCCAACGGCCCACCCCGGTGCATGCTGGTCCCACGGCCCACCCTGGTGCATGCTGGTCCCACGGCCCACCCCGGTGCATGCTGGTAAAATAATGAGTCATTTACCCAAAACAAACATGGCAAATAAACAAATAATAAATCTAAACAAAATAAACACAATATGCAAAAATCCAAACGACACAAATTAGGAAACATTCCGAAAAGATTGAAAGACTATGGTGCGTTCACACCGGACGCGTCGCGGGCGTCGTCGACGCTCGGGACGCCTCGAAGCTGACGCTTGTGACGCTTCAAGCAAGACGCTTGACACCAGGTGGTCACAAAGCTCGCGACGCACGTCAGGTTATTGGCGCGCCGGAGGCTGATTTCTGTTTCCAGCTCTGGCGGATCGCATCAGCAGAGCGGCTCGGCTTTATTTGTTAAATAAAGCTAGACCACGTCGTCGCCGGAAAAGTGGCTATTGGCTGCTCTGCTCCTCTCTGCTCTGCCTGCAGCAGGGGGCGCTGCTGAGACTGACCGCTGTGAGAGCTTTGGGACGGGGGAGGGGCTCACGCAGCACCCGCTGCTCGTTGACGACAGCAGCGAGACGTCCTGTCACGTCTCCACAGCACCAGAAACGGCCGCTAGGTTTGTCGCTAGTCGCCTTTGACAAATAAAAAGTCTCCAAGAGGCTTTGGAAAGTCGCCAGATTTAGTGAAAAAGTCGTCAAGTTAGCAACACTGGCCGGCCCGCATCGGTGCTCGGATCACTCGTAGTGACGTAGCAGCGGAGGGATCGTCTCTGATTGGTTGACGCCCAGCGGCAGCGCGTCGAAAGTTCAGTTTTCCCAACTCTCAAAAAGCGACGCTCACGGCGCTCCTGACGCCGGGGATACGCGTAGTGGGCGTCGACGCTCGAAACGCTCGAAAAGCGACGCTACTGACGCTACTGACGCTCCTGACGTGCCGCCCCACCGCTCCACGACACTCGTCCACCATAGACTTTGCATAGAAAAGCGCCGCTCACGACGCTTGCGACGCGTCCGGTGTGAACGCACCGTAAGAAACACTCCAACAACCGTCAGCTCAACGCTTTTCTTTTATTGTTTAACTGGAAAAGGAAAGAACACACAACTTGTCTCTCAGGCATCAAACCAAAAAGTCCAGCTCTCCACCACCTGATGCGCTCCTCAGTCCTCCAGCAGGGGGCTCCCTCCCCTGCTCCAGGAGGAAGATACAAAGGGGTCTTCTGGTAGCGGTGGTCTTCTGGTGGCGGTGGTCTTCTGGTGGCTGGGGGTCTTCTGGTGGCGGTGGTCTTCCGGTGGCGGGGGGTCTTCCGGTGGCGGGTCTTCCGGGGGCGGGTGGTCTTCCGGTGGCGGGTGGTCTTCCGGGGGCGGGGGGTCTTCCGGTGGCGGTAGTCTTCCGGTGGCGGTGGTCTTCCGGTGGCGGGTCTTCCGGGGGCGGGGGGTCTTCCGGTGGCGGTGGTCTTCCGGTGGCGGTGGTCTTCCGGTGGCGGGTCTTCCGGGGGCGGGGGGTCTTCCGGTGGCGGGTGGTCTTCCGGGGGCGGGGGGTCTTCCGGTGGCGGGTGGTCTTCCAGGGGCGGGGGGTCTTCCGGTGGCGGTGGTCTTCCGGTGGCGGTGGTCTTCCAGGGGCGGGGGGTCTTCCGGTGGCGGTGGTCTTCCGGTGGCGGGTGGTCTTCCAGGGGCGGGGGGTCTTCCGGTGGCGGGGGGTCTTCCGGTGGCGGGGGGTCTTCTGGTGGCGGTGGTCTTCCGGTGGCGGGGGGTCTTCCGGTGGCGGGGGGTCTTCCGGTGGCGGTGGTCTTCCGGTGGCGGGGGGTCTTCCGGTGGCGGGGGGGTCTTCCGGTGGCGGTGGTCTTCCGGTGGCGGGGGGGTCTTCCGGTGGCGGTGGTCTTCCGGTGGTGGGGGGTCTTCCGGTGGCGGGGGGTCTTCCGGTGGAGGGGGGTCTTCCGGTGGCGGTGGTCTTCCGGTGGCGGGGGGTCTTCCGGTGGCGGGGGGTCTTCCGGTGGCGGTGGTCTTCCGGTGGCGGGGGGTCTTCTGGACGGCCGGACCGTCTCTTTGCAGCTTTGCAGAGCTGGACGTGTCTCTGCAAGTCGTCCCTCCCTGCTGGTCCAGCTCAGCCAAGTCCTCAGCAGCGTCCTCCATGTGTCCCGGTCCTGGTCCCGGTCCCGTCTTCATAACACGGTCTGAAACGGGACCCCGTCTTACTGAGTTCCTCTGAACCTCCATGTTCTCCCTGTGCTTTGGAGGGACGGCTGCCGGCTCGTTTCCCCGCCGTGGAACTCCTTCAGGGGTCTGTGATGCCCTGGACCTCGGGGTAGGGGTCCGTGGCTCTAGGGGGCGCTGGCCTGGGGCGCAGAGCCGCCATGGGGGGGCCGTCATGGCCCTCTGCTTGAGTGGGGTTGGGGTTCTTGGGTTCTTGGGCCCTGGACCTGTCTGTCTGGAGTTTGCATGTTCTCCCCTGCTGGTGGAGAGCTGTCCCCTGATGGTGTGTGTGTGTGTGTGTGTGTGTGTTGGTGAAACGTCATGAGACGACAGCGGACTGAACGCCTGTCACCGGAGGACTGATCCTGAACCGACTGATCCGACCAGGTCTGGTTCTGCAGGACACCCGGAGAAACGGTTGAAAGAAAACAAGAACTGAACAGGATGGAATCAGGGTCAGCTTTATTATCTCACACACACACACACACACACACACACACACACACACACACACACACACACACACAGGGAATGGTACTGAGGCGGGGAGTGTGTGGTTCAACGCCGGTTGCCGTGGCGACCGTGGGACCTGTCGCCGCCACTCTGGCCCGTTGATGACATCACTTCCTCCAGGAAACTGAAAGAGCAGAAACATGAATCCAGAGACGTCCTGATGTCCTCTGGCCCTGGTCCTAGGCCTGGCCCTGGTCCTAGGCCTGGCCCTGGTCCTAGGCCTGGCCCTGGTCCCAAGGCCTGGCCCTGGTCCTAGGCCTGGCCCTGGTCTCAGGCCTGGCCCTGGTCCCAAGGCCTGGCCCTGGTCCTAGGCCTGGCCCTGGTCCTAGGCCTGGCCCTGGTCTCAGGCCTGGCCCTGGTCTCAGGCCTGGCCCTGGTCTCAGGCCTGGCCCTGGTCCTAGGCCTGGCCCTGGTCCTAGGCCTGGCCCTGGTCTCAGGCCTGGCCCTGGTCCTAGGCCTGGCCCTGGTCTCAGGCCTGGCCCTGGTCCTAGGCCTGGCCCTGGTCCTAGGCCTGGCCCTGGCCCTGGCCCTAGTCTGGGCCCTGGGGTCACAGTCCCACCTCTTGGTGTTGTGGATGCTGCTGCCCCCCAACACGATGCGGACCCCCGGAGTGCTGCGGTTCAGGTTGTAGACCGTCAGAGCTTCTTCATATGTGGCTCCACCGATGACAAAGACCAGGATGTCCTGAGGCCTGAGGACCGACACACACACACACACACACACGCACGCACGCACCATAGGTTACCATTCTCTCTCAGGTGTGTTACTGCTCTCTCAGGTGTGTTACTGCTCTCTCAGGTGTGTGTTACCCTCTCTCAGGTGTGTGTTACCCTCTCTCAGGTGTGTTACCCTCTCTCAGGTGTGTTACTGCTCTCTCAGGTGTGTTACTGCTCTCTCAGGTGTGTTACTGCTCTCTCAGGTGTGTGTTACCCTCTCTCAGGTGTGTGTTACCCTCTCTCAGGTGTGTGTTACCCTCTCTCAGGTGTGTTACCCCTCTCTCAGGTGTGTTACCCCTCTCTCAGGTGTGTTGGGCTGAATCCCATTTCACCCCTGACCCTCCCCCTCGTTTTGCGCGTTCACGTGGAGGGTAGGAGTGTCCCGACTGTCATGATGACGGAGGGGTAGGGCCAAGAAAGAGGGCCAGTCACCCCTCCAAAAGGAGATTCTCAAGAGGCACACTCCAAACGGAGGGGTATCGGCCGATGGCGAGGGGCGCCTGTTCTGTCACCGTAGACCATGACTGGCGGGCGGGGTTAATTCACTTCCGCATTGGTGGGGGCGCTCGTTTCCACACCTGCGCATTCCAGGCGCATTCCAAACACAACAGATAGACGATTATTTTCAATAAACTGGTTTCTTCAACACCGCCCGCCTGGAATGCGCGGGTGGGAAACGAGCGCTCCTGCCAATGCGGAAGTGAACTGGCCCCGTCCGCTACTGACGGTCCAGGCGACCAAAACAAGCGCCCCTCGCCACCGGCCGTCACTGGATGACAGATTTCTCAGAAAGCCTTCCAAGAACAGCAAGATGGCGGCGTCCGCTACGAAAGAAGTTCATAAATGTCAGTATTTTGTCAATTAATAAAGTTTTAAAATGTAAGAAAAACATTCTTCTTCGGCAAACAACTGTCGCATCTGCTGCGTCATCGGCAGCGGCGACTACTGATGACGTACGCGATTGTCGGAGGGGTGTTCCAATTCGGAGGGTTTACTTTCTGCCCCACCCCTCAGCACTCCGCTTCATAGGGGGAGGCCAAGGGGGAGGGCGAGAAAGAGAAATGGGACTGGGCCTTACCCTCTTTCAGGTGTGTGTTACCCTCTCTCAGGTGTGTTACCGCTCTCTCGTGTGTTACCCTCTCTCGTGTGTGTTACCCTCTCTCGTGTGTGTTACCCTCTCTCGTGTGTGTTACCCTCTCTCAGGTGTGTTACCCTCTCTCAGGTGTGTTACCGCTCTCTCAGGTGTGTTACCGCTCTCTCAGGTGTGTTACCGCTCTCTCAGGTGTGTTACCGCTCTCTCAGGTGTGTTACTGCTCTCTCAGGTGTGTTACCGCTCTCTCAGGTGTGTTACCCCTCTCTCAGGTGTGTTACCGCTCTCTCAGGTGTGTTACCGCTCTCTCAGGTGTGTTACCGCTCTCTCAGGTGTGTTACCGCTCTCTCAGGTGTGTTACCGCTCTCTCAGGTGTGTTACTGCTCTCTCAGGTGTGTTACTGCTCTCTCAGGTGTGTTACCCTCTCTCAGGTGTGTTACCTGTCTCGGAGGCTGCTTGCTCCCAGGTAGGGGAACTGACTGTCTTTGAGTCGTCCTTTGATCAGCTGGTCCAGGGTGTCATGGAGGAGCGGTTGGTGCTGAGTGTAGACGTTCTCCACCCCCTAAGTGGAGACACACACACACACACACACACACACACACACACACACACACTCTCTGATGTGGTCACTCGGCTCCGGGCCGTCCTGAACGGCGTCTTCGTACCTTCAGGCCTTTGAAGAACTGTTTGGTGATGGCGACGGCGTCCGTCGGCGTGATGAGGTCGCTTCCTCGGACCCTCTTCCCTCCGTACTCCACCACCGCCTGCACCATCTGAAGCAGAGCGCAGGCGTCAACCGGAGGACGGACGGCAGGGACGGGCGGGGACGGGCGGGGACGGGCGGGGTCGTTTACCCTGCGGTGGCGCTCGGACACGCCCCTGCGGCTCAGCTCGTCCATCAGGGACGGCAGGACGCTGCTGCTGTGGCGCTCGTACCGCAGGGCGTAGAGCATGACCAGGCGCACGGCGTCCAGCTCCGACAGGCGGGGGTTCTGCAGCAGGCGCCGCACGCTCTGCTGGGCGCTGGAGTGGTCGTTCTGACAGGCCAGCTCCTGCTCCACCTCCGACACCTCCATCAGCTGCCGCTCCGCCACCAGCCGGGACAGCTCCCCCACCACCGTCACGTGTTTGGACACGGTGCCAGACATCTTCTTAAACTGGGGGTAGTTATCCACAAAGGCCTGCAGGGGGCAGCAACACCGGACGCTCAGTCTGTAGCTCCGCCCACTTCCAGACAACTTCAACTCCCCCCTCCTCCTCCCCCTCCCTCCTCCTCCCTCTTCACTCAAGGGTAACAGGTCGGTACAGCCCCATCGCCGCGGTGACGGCTCGTTACAGCGCCGTCCGTCGCCACGGCGACGGGTCCTGACGCGGAGGACCCTGACCTTCATGTCGGAGATGGACTCCAGCTTCTGCTGTCCTTTAGGCTTCTTCTTCTGGAAGTCCTCCATCAGGTTCTTGATGTTGGTTCCAATTTCACCAAAGTTCAGGTACAAGTTCTGTAGAAACAATCGGAGACGGTGTTATGTGTGTCTGACGGTCCGTCCTCCGTCCCCCATCCCCCCACCATCAGGCTCACGTTGGCGTAGAACTCGTCGTTCTCGGCGGACAGCACCACCTCTCTCAGGTCCTTGCTGATGCCGGGGACTCTGGACAGGTCGATGCGGTTGTTGTTGAGTCCCAGCAGCTCGTGGACCATGGCCTGGTACGTCCACTGAAACACAGGCCAGGCGGCGCGTTAGCGAGACGGCGCGTTAGCGAGGCTGCCGTGATGTCACGGCGACGCAGAGCCGTCATTGGTCACCTGGTTGAGCAGCGGCGTGATGGCGTCGTCGCTGCGGTCCAGGATCAGGAGGAGGGGAGGAACCTCCGTCTTCCTGAAGTCAAACAGCTCGTACTCCTTAGTGATGATTTGCTGCAGCGCACACACACACACACACACACACACACACACACACACACACACACACACACACACACACACACACACACACACACACACACACACACACACACACACACACACACACACACACACACACACACAGGTTAGAGTGCTTTGAGGAGGGGTCTGGGCTTCCTGTGAGCTGATTGGACGATGTGTCTCCTGCTCTACTGATGGGAGTGAGGCGTTGCCGTGGAAACCTTGACGCTCTCGGCGAGACGCCTGGACGCGTCGGAGGACAGCTGGTAGCGAATGATGGGACACTTCTTCAGAGCCAGGAGGACGGAGGTCAAACCCTGAGTGCAGCGGGACAGCAGGGCGGGCTCCCAGCCCCGGCCCTGAAACACAGACGTCACACACATGAGCAGCGCGCACACACACACACACACACACACACACACACACACACACACACACACACACACACACACACACACACACACACACACACACACACACACACACACACACACACAGACTCCCGTACCCGTGTGACTCCCTGGAGGTTGAGGGAGAACAAGTGAGGATTCACAGCGATGAAATCTCCGTAGAATTCCTGCGGGAATCGAACACACTGCTGAGCGGCCGTGCTGGGATCAACGCTGCGTTGCCATGACGACCGGAGCCTCAGCCTCACCTGGACCTCAGCCACCACTTCCTGCTCGTCGGCCTCCGCCAGCGCCTTGATCTCACTCTTACTGATGACGTTACTGAAGTCTGGACGGCGCGCACGCACGCACACGCACACACACACACACAGTTCAGTCCCAGTCCCGCGCATCTACGGCGGGTGTGTCTACGGTTGCCATGGTAACTCACAGATGAAGTAGACGCTGTACTTGGGCCTCCGGAGTTCCTGGATCAGGTGCTCCACGTTCTCCTGCGAGTGCGTGCACACACACACACACACACACAAACCAGCAGTGGACCCTGGTGTTCCCTGGGGATGATCTGTGTGTGTGTGTGTGTGTGTGTGTGTGTGTGTGTGTGTGTGTGTGTGTGTCACCTTGCTGGGCCTCAGGAAGCAGATGGCCTTCAGGTGCTTCATACTGTCTCGGTTCTGAGAGTCGATCCGCTCAAACAGATAAACCTCTTTCTGGAGGATCTCAGACTGAGTGTACACAACGCTGACGATGCTGGTCTGCACACACACACACACACACACACACACACACACACAAAACCAAAATCAACAGACAGCATCATTTTAAAAAATAGCTGCGGTAAAGCGTTTGGCTGCAGGTCAGTGTGTGTGTGTGTGTGTGTGTGTGTGTGTGTGTGTGTGTGTGTGTGTGTGTGTGTGTGTACCGTCTCCTTGTCCATCAGCAGAACCTTCATCCCGGGTCCGCTGTTCTCAATCATCTTGGAGATGTACTGTTTCACCGCGAGCGTCACGTTCATGGCTGCGGCGCAGAGAGTAAACAAACAAACAAACAAACAAACAGGCAGCCAGCCGGGCGTCCTGCGTCCTGTCCCCTGTCCCCTGTCCCCTGTCTCCTGTCCCCTGTCTCCTGTCTCCTGTCGGGCTTCTTTCTCTCCCGATGATGTGAAAACAGCAGCTCCGCTCGCTGTCTGACTTCCGGGTGTGTGACGTCAACACGTCAAGCGTTGTTACGTAGAGAGAGACAGCGCTGTGTGTGTGTGTGTGTGTGTGTGTGTGTTGTGATGCTGCGGGGCAGCGCCGCCTGTCGAGCCGGAGTGGTAGAACCGCACCGTCAGGCCCGCGCTGTGAGGACCGGGTCCAGCCAGGTCCGTCCGGGTCCAGCCAGGTCCGTCCGGGTCCAGCCAGGTCCGTCCGGGTCCAGCCAGGTCCGTCCGGGTCCAGCCAGTCTCCCCCGAGTCAGAGACGCACGAGAAGTACGGCGGCCGACAGGTTCAGACGCTGCAACCACAGGAGTGATGGAAAACCCCAAACTCACACACACATCGAACACACACAGGAGAAACAAAGACCCGCAAAATCACAAAACACAAAGAACACTGCAGACATATAAACACACAACTGCAAGAGAAACTCTGCAAATTCAGTCCACAGCGGGAGGTCCAGACCGAACAGGAGAGGGAGGAGAAGAAGAAGAGGAAGAAGGAAGAAGAAGAAGGCGCACAATTCCATAGACATCATTTATACTCATCATATATATCAGATCTCACGATTCCTTCTCCTCTTCGTGTCTGGAGCTCTCCTGTTGTGGACTGAATTTGCAGCGTTTCTCTTGTTGTTGTTTTGGGTTTTGTGTGTTTTTATATATTTGCAGCAGTTTTTCTTGTGTGTTTTATCAGTGAGTTTTGGATCATTTCTGTTTGCAGCGTTTTTTGCCGTTTGCACCGGTCGGCCACCGTATGGAAGACACGAGAAGACAGATGGTTCCAGGTCTTCCGGGACGCAGACGTGGCTTTGAGCAGTTATTTATTTATTTATTTATTTATTTATTTATTTATTTATTTATTTATTATTTTTACATTCTTCCATGGTAGTTAATGATGGAATGAATTACAACATTGGGATTCCAGAAGGAGAGGTGGAGTCAGGCGGAGCAGGTGGAGCAGGTGGAGTCGGGTGGAGCAGGTGGAGCAGGCGGAGCAGGTGGAGTCGGGTGGAGCAGGTGGAGCAGGTGGAGCAGGTGGAGTCGGGTGGAGCAGGCGGAGCAGGTGGAGCAGGTGGAGTCGGGTGGAGTCGGGTGGAGCAGGTGGAGTCGGGTGGAGCAGGTGGAGCAGGTGGAGTCGGGTGGAGCAGGTGGAGTCGGGTGGAGCAGGCGGAGCAGGTGGAGTCGGGTGGAGCAGGTGGAGTCGGGTGGAGCAGGTGGAGCAGGTGGAGTCAGGGTGGAGCAGGTGGAGTCGGGTGGAGCAGGTGGAGCAGGTGGAGTCAGGGTGGAGCAGGTGGAGTCGGGTGGAGCAGGCGGAGCAGGTGGAGTCGGGCGGAGCAGGTGGAGTCGGGTGGAGCAGGTGGAGCAGGTGGAGTCGGGTGGAGCAGGTGGAGCAGGTGGAGTCGGGCGGAGCAGG
Source organism: Salarias fasciatus (assembly GCF_902148845.1). Lineage (NCBI taxonomy): Eukaryota > Metazoa > Chordata > Actinopteri > Blenniiformes > Blenniidae > Salarias > Salarias fasciatus. The sequence continues at coordinate 194,941 of NC_043765.1, forward strand.
TGGAGTCGGGTGGAGCAGGTGGAGCAGGTGGAGTCGGGTGGAGCAGGTGGAGCAGGTGGAGTCGGGTGGAGCAGGTGGAGTCAGGGTGGAGTAGGTGGAGCAGGTGGAGTCAGGGTGGAGCAGGGTGGAGTCAGGGTGGAGCAGGTGGAGTCAGGGTGGAGCAGGTGGAGTCGGGTGGAGCAGGTGGAGCAGGTGGAGTCAGGGTGGAGCAGGTGGAGTCAGGGTGGAGCAGGTGGAGCAGGTGGAGTCAGGGTGGAGCAGGTGGAGCAGGTGGAGTCAGGGTGGAGTCAGGGTGGAGCAGGTGGAGCAGGTGGAGTCGGGTGGAGCAGGTGGAGCAGGTGGAGTCGGGTGGAGCAGGTGGAGTCGGGTGGAGCAGGCGGAGCAGGTGGAGTCGGGTGGAGCAGGTGGAGTCGGGTGGAGCAGGCGGAGCAGGTGGAGTCGGGTGGAGCAGGTGGAGTCGGGTGGAGCAGGTGGAGCAGGTGGAGTCGGGCGGAGCAGGTGGAGTCGGGTCTGAATGGAGGGAAACCAGCTGATCCAGGAGGAGCTGCTCTCTGCTCTCTGGCGCCCCCTGCTGGCTGAGAGGATCTTCAGAGCAGCAGCATCGACACCTGGAGAGGCGGAGCTGTTCAGCCAATCAGGGGGTTTATCAGGAGGGTGTGGTCAGGTGACTCTGAGCTGATTGGCTGATCTCAGCTCCACTGGAGGAATTAGAGGAGCGCTCTCTGGCCCTGCTGTGGCCCCTGTGGCCCCTGGCTCTCTGGCTCTCTGGCCCTGTGGCCCCTGTGGCCCCTGGCTGTCCGTCCTCTCTGTCTCTGTCTTGTGTGACTGTTGTTCTTCGCCTGTTGCTTCAGGCCACAGATGCAGGAGCCCCGGGGCCCCTGCTGTGACCAGCTGATCGGAGCTCCGTCTCTGGACGTTTCTTCCTCCGGTCTCTGGGTTTTCCTCTGATGGCCAGTTTTTCAGAATCTTCTTTATTCGCCAAGTACGTTCAAGACATACAAGGATTTGTACCCGGCAGGCGGTGTCGCTTCACAAGAACGAAAGGAAAACCAAATTAAAAACTAGAAATTGGCTCTCAGAGAGGCAGAGCTCCGCCACAGCTCAAATCAGTCGCCAACAACCAGAAGAACACCAGATATAATCAAACACTGTGATCGGGTGTGATCGGAGCGGAGCGCTGCAGCGTGCGGGGCCTCTGTCTCTCGCCCTGTCGCCCTCTCTCCCTGTGTGTGTGTGTGTGTGTGTGTGTGTGTGTGTGTGTGTTTATCTGAAAAGGAAAACCGAAAAGCAACATAATTTATGTTATTTTACTTCATTTTAATTTGAAAATTGACCGGATTCTCTCGTATTTTCCGTTCCCGACTTCCTGTCTGGAGCGATCTGCTCTGTCCAGCTGTACAGCCGGCGGTCCACAGCGCGAGCCGCGACCCTCATGTATGAACCATCAGAGAGGTTAACAGGGCGCCGACCTGACAGTCGGTGCGCGGCGCGTCCTGTGAACCAGGCGTTTGTCCCCCCTGTCGGCGGGCTGCCCAACCATGTGAAAGACTCCCCATCTCTCAATGATAAAGAATCCTTTAAACAACTCCTGGATCCAGACAGTGATCCGGATCTTCACCAAAATTTAATCAATTCTAAGTTAGCCCAAGACCCTCCTTTCCACTAAGTTTTATTGCAATCCGTCCATCACTTTTTCCGGGATCTTGCTAACAAACCAACAAACCAACAAACCAACCGACATGATTACATAACCTCCTGGCGGAGGTAACAATAGAACTCTGTATACACTGTAATAGTAGAAAAAAGAAGAAGTAGAATTTGGCACTCAGAGAGCGCAGACCTCCGCCACAGGTGAAATCAGTCAACAACAATAAGAACACCAGATATAAATATCAGTAAACAGATGTAAACAAACCCTGTCATCAGTTTAAAGCCATACTTCAACATTGTGGCAAATTGGCCCATTGAGCTCAACTCCTCAGTCATCAGAGCAGCAGACTGACTGTTTCTGAGGTTGAGCTGTTGTTTATTCAGAGGTGAGTCAGGAAGGTTTTCAGGACGGACACAATGGAAGTGGACGGTATTTTTGTTCCCCCTCGTCAAACTCATCAAATACACAATCCAACAACCCCAAAACACTTTGGTGACACGTTATAATCCACACACTCACTACGCTGTGGAACACCAACAAATAATACTGTAAAGCAAATACTGGGAACTACTTTTTCTGTTGAAATCACTACGCCCAGACGCCATGT